>NW_015170275.1:1451840-1474505 GCF_001447785.1 Gekko japonicus | reverse complement strand
GTGTTCCCTCGGGCCCAGGTGGAGAAACTCCGCCTCACGCTCTCCCAGGGCTTGGCTGAGGAGGGTGCGGGTAAAAGTCGGATAGAAATGGATCCTCATGAATTTCATATGATTTTTACATTGAAACGAAATAAAACCACCAGCATATTGTAGGTCATGTGTTCGTCTCCAAGGGGCACCACAAAAATCAGGCATCCACAGATTCGTGGCACCACAACAGCTGTAAAAACATGATTCCAAAGCACGGATCCTCATGAATTCATATGATTTTTACGCTGAAATGAAATAAAACCAACATCATACTGTAGACCATGTCTTAGACTATAGGCAGCACTCCAAAAATCATGCCCCCCGGGAATTCGTGGCACCAAAAAACTGCAAAAACATGATTCCAAAGCATGGGTCCTCGTGGATCCTTCAGGGTTTTTCAATTGAGTAACCTGAAACACACCATCAAATCACATAACATGGTTCTGAAGCACGGATCCTCAGTGGATCCTTATGATTTTTGCATTGTGTCACCCCAACATCACTATCAAATAATATGCCTTGTCCATGGCCACAGAATGCACCACAGAAATCATATGTCCACAGCTCCCTGGCGACACCATTCTATAAAAACATGGTTCCAAAGTGTGGATCCTCAGGGTTTTTCAATTGGGTCACCCCAAACACACCATCAAATCACATAGCACATCCACGGCCACAACTTGCACCACAAAAATCACAGATCCACAGCTTCATGGTGAATCTATTCTGCAAAAACATGATTCTGAAGCACAGATCCTTATGGATCCTTGGGGTTTTCGTGTTGGGACATCCCAAACATACCACTAAATCCCATATCATGTCCATGGCCATCACAAGCGACAGGTCCTTCTGGCTCCCCCAGGTCTTGTTAGGGGCCCTTTAAAAAGTTATGGCTGGCAGCGGCAGCAGTAACGGCCAAGGCCACCAACCCAGGGCTCAGGGAGGCAAGGGAACATTTCGCCCCACCCCTCCCCCACGTGGCCGTCGCAGCTGCTGGCTGCCGAGCACAGCGATGCCGGCCATAACTTTTTAAAGAGCCCCTCCCGAGAGCTGAGGGAGCCAGAATGGCCTCTCACGTGTGATGTCCGAGCGGCATCACACGTGAGAGGTGGAATTTGCCCCTACGAGTCCAAGGCCACCACCCCGGGGCTCAGAGAGGAATGAGAACATTCCCCCACACACACGTGGGTGTCGCAGCTGCTGCCGAGAACGATGGCGGCGGCCATAACTTTTTAAGGAGCCCCGAAGGAGAGCTGGGGGAGCCAGAATGACCTCTCACGCAAGAGGTGGAATTTGCCCCTACGAGTCCAAGGCCACCACCCCGGGGCTCCCCCCCCCCACCGTGTCCCAACTGATGGCTGGTGGGAGCAGGGGGCGGGGCTTATGTGCCCGCTCCCTGGGCTCCTGACTGGCAGAGCGGTGCTCCAGTGCGCTCCATCAGGAATAGAGGCCTGCCTACAAGATATGTACTGCGGGCTTGGGGGGGGGGAGTGCATTGAAAGTGGATTGGAAGTGGATTATTTAGTGTGTGTGACCGCAAATTGTTTATTCTCTGGGGCAAATGCACTGTGAAATAGTCGCCCCCCCCCCCAGGTCATGCTCACTAACTTTCATATCAAGCAAGCAAGCATGGGGACCATTCAGTTTAAATGAGTCAGAATTTGGGAGAAAACCTCAGATTTAAGGAGGAATATCTGTTCCATATTAAGTTGCATTGTATATCTATTGAGGGAGGTTTCCCCAGGACCATTGGACACCAGTATTCAAAACTATTTTCCCCTTCAAAATGCCAAACATTTAAAACTTCCCTCATCCTGACCTAGATAGCCCAGGCAAGCCCGATCTCGACAGATCTCGGAAGCTAAGCAGGGCTGACCCTGGCAAGTATTTGGATGGGAGACCTCCAGAGAAAAGCAGGGCCAGGAGGCCAGAGGCAGGCTATCAAACCACTTCTCTGAATGTCCTCTGTGCCCCAGTACGAGTTGCCAGAGGTTGCCATGACTTCCGGGCATACACCCTGCCACACACACAAAATGCAAAAATAAAGTTTTAAAACTGCTCTCTATAAATATATTTGTCCCCCAAATGTATCAGTCTCCCTTTTTTTAAACACTAAAATTTACTGGTGGCTTCAATCATTTTATGAGACTATCATACTGGGAAGGAATTAAATAAACCTATGTTAATTGGTTGGTGCAGTACTGAAGGGAAGTTGTTCCTTATGGGCAAACAGGTTTCCACACAGATATGTGCTGTTCTTAAAATTACAGGGTTTAGCATAATTTATCATTATAACCTTCATTCAAGGTACTTGGGCTACCTTATTATTGACATTCCTAGAACCTAGCCTGGGGTTAAAACAAAATGGCTCCAACATTCTAAGGCTCCTGGTAGCTGGCAGTTTTCTCAGGCCTGACTCATGGTCACTCTTCAGAAAAGCACCTGTATCTTTGTGAGGCCTAAGGAGCAGATGTCGTTTTGCATATTAGGCCTGTTTCTCAGGATGTGGCAGGATACTCTTGACAGCCAGATCCCCTTGTTCAAAGTGCCGACTAAGCCCCTGATATAGGAACCGGTGGCGGAAGTCAGAATGGTTACACTTTATCACATCTAGATGATTAGCGAGGCCCAGAACAGGCTGCACATTCATTTCCATGATGCAGTCTATTTATGACATTTTAGGAAGGAGTTGTATCTTTCCATGTCATTCACCTGAGGATGGTGCATTCTGTTGGCACAAAGGCATCCTGGCCCCGAGGGGCCTCTGGCATCAGCAAGGTGCCTCTTGCAATAACAAAACCCGTCCCCCTTAGGTGAACAGCATCCTTGGATGCATCCCATTGTTTTTCATATCTTGTGAGATGTATGATGGAATTATGGAGTTTTGTGCTGGACCCAGGGAAATGATGGCTGGATCCTGCCCAGATGGCTTCATCCCAGAATCCTGGAAAGATAGCCCCCACTTCATATTTCACTGTAACAGAGTACAGGCTGGTAAAGACAGCGGGAGACAAGACACATCACACTCCCTGGCCTTTAAAGTTATCATACAGATCACTTGAAAGGTCTGCTCATAATTCTCCCATTGTCAGGCAAACTAGAAAAATGCCAATGTCTTATCAGAGATTGCAGTGTTGCACTCACTCATTGTTCTACAATGGCCAACAAAAGTTTAGAGGGATTTCTCTTAAAACGGTTTGGCAAGCAGATGCCTTCCAAAGCTACAGCTGCACATTATCCGGGGGGGGGGAAGAAATCTCTAATTTTCTTTTCAGCTTTCAAATGCGATAAACACATCTGGCTCCACTTTACAGATTGAAAGGCCAATGAATTATACATTAGACACCTTTAACAGCAGCAGGGTTGGCTTCAAATTGCCTCCAGCTAGGGACAGAGAAGAACTCTTGGGGGGAGGAAACAACATTGCCTAGGCAGTGACAGCAGCAAGACAGAAATTAATATCGCATGTCACCTTGCAACTTTTCCAGTGCCCTCTGTTTCTTTTGGGAATTGGACTGAATAAAGTAGTACATCCAATGGACTGGATAAAATGGGAAATTACCACTGACAGAAGAGTGGGCTCCACCCCCTGCTACAGATCAGCCCCCCCCCCCAACATTTCAGGAAGCATTTTGAGCTGCAGAGGCAGGCTTGCTCCACGTTTGGAAATCGCTTCCACCTGCACAGATCTTGTACAGGATCTAAGGCACTGTGTTTCGTCTAGAGCACATACAACTTTGACACAGAAAAATTAAGACAGGTTGCACTCTATATAGATTAATGTTATACCCAGACATTCATTTACTGGACATTTGAGCAGTGAGTCGTGCCTTTTGCCACTAGATGGTGCAGCTGATGCATCAGCCTCTGCTGCAAAAGCACTGCAGACCAAGCCACATTGTAAGGGGTTTCCTGGGCAGCTTTCATGATTCCTGTAGTTTAGACATACAAGGTAGTTGAATTAGATTTCTCCCTGCTGGATTATAGTTGATAGGAGATGGCACATGACCAGAACAGAAAGGTGATGCCACCCCAGCAAGTAGTTCCTCACTTTTATGAATGCCCTGGGGCAAGGTTCCTCAACAGAGCACCCACTGAGGCTGTGTGCCTGCCTGTACTTCCTCTGGCATCTGCCAAACTTTTCAGAAAGTGGGTGGGGCTATTTGTAAGGCATGCCTTATTGTTGGCTGCCCTCTTTCAAATGAAAGGTTTTCACAGCTGCAATGGCGGTCACAGCCACTGGAGGATCAGGAGAGCTTCTGGTTCCATCCCTCTTCACTCTCCTTCATTTTATCCCCCAGTCTCCTTTTCCTCCTGCCAGCTGTCTTTCATTTCTTTTTATTCCCCCTCTGCAATTCTTTTGGAAAGTGGAGGGATGTTAAGAGGTTTGGCTCCGCCTCCTGTGGCAGTCATTTGGGGTGGCACTCAGTGCCTCCCCTCAAAATTGCAAAGGTACCCATGGGCCCCAAAAGGTTGGGGACTGCTGCACTGAAGAACCAAGACCCCCCCCCCCCCCCCCCCCCCGTAGTCCTACAACCTTGTCTCCCAGGCCAGCGTGTGATGCATAGCCTTACTCACAAATAGTAGAAAATATATAATGAATTAAGCCTATTTTCACACCATAAATGTATATTCTTTAGCACTTTCCAAGAAACTACATTGATCACCATGTACAGAGACTGAAAAATGCTCTTCTGTTTTCTTTGGTATGCACAGCATCCACAAATGATGGCATGTCAAGATTTTTTTTTAAAAAACCCTTACATACTGTTAAGTATGACTTATTGAAAGTTCCCATCCACCTTACCTGACCTATAAACCCTTACCTTTGATAAACGTCAGAACTTCATCTGCATGAGCCTCCTTAGGAAAGCAGTCGAGGGAACTGGGGAGCTCCACTTTCTGGCAAGTCAGAGCAAAACCTTGCAGAGCTGGATGGATCTCGATAAATGGTACTAATTCTACATCACAACACAGCAGATTCACAATTTTCAAAATCCAAACAGGCACAGGTGTCACAATTCAGACTAGGGCTACAGCAAAATGGGAAGGTGGATTTAAGCCTTCTCTCTGTGCCATTTTCCCAGCCAAACACAGACCAGGGGAGCTATCTGCCCTGTACTGGTGAACATACACGCAGCCTGCACATCAGTTGAGCTTCAGCCATCGAACTCCCAGCACTTACTGTCTGACCCTAAAACACTCAGCTGTAAAACTACCCTGAATTTGTGAGAGTATCCGCATGACAAGTGATGTATGTTTATAGCACGCCTTCCATATTTGGGGTACCTTTGAAGAACACTGGCCCAGCTGGCAGCCATACACGCAAGGCCACCGCACACATTCGAAGCATGTAACGTCATACATGAAAGCATTTTTCCATGAGCCAATTTTAACTTAGAAAAGAGCAAGGGTCCAGTAGCACCGTAAAGACTAACAAAACTTGTGGCAGGGTATGAGCTTTTGTGAGTCACTGCTCACTTCTTCAGAAATCTCATACCCTGCCACCAATGTTCTCTCTAAGCTGTGGAGTCTTGTGAGCAAAAGTTCTCCTTTGTGAGTTGCTGGCATTAAAGTTCAGTCAGTGATTTGGCTGCTGCATAAATTAGTTAGCTCTGGAGCCATCCTCCTGGAGCTAAGACAAAAACGTGTGAGCCGGAGGCTAAAAAACTGTGAGCTAGCTCACACTAACTCAGTTTAGAGGGAACACTGCCTGCCACAAAGTTTGCTAGTCTTTATGGTGCTACCGGACTCTTGCGCTTTTCTACTGCTACAGACAGACTAATAATGGTTACCCATCTTGATCAACTTAAATTAGTGTATTAAAAGATGAAAAAATTGTGGATGCAGCATACTTCTTAGGGGAGGTGGCGTAACAGTCCAGGCTGCTCCTTGGCTGCCTCACACCAGAGGTGGTTTTTTGACCCTTTGTGCCTGAGAAGCATAAGTGTCCAGACAAACAAGCCCCCAGTCTAGAAAAGTGATGCTTGAAAGTGATGCTTGTTGAGGGTTAAGTGGCTCATAGGAATAAAAGACACAGACTCTTTGATATTAAGCATACATATTTACTTAATCTATACAGAACGGAGTAGATAAAATTTCAGATTCACATTAGTGAAAAATCTCTACAAAATGTTCCTGAAAAGCAAAAAACAAGACTGCCTATTCATTCAGCTTTTTTTCTCCATGAAAGCAGATATGGGTTGTAAAAATAAAGCAGAGTGTTCAGCACAAACTAGATTTCTGCATCACTTTTCACAGTTATTTCCATCTATAGTCTGAAGAGGTAGATTTTTCTGCAACACCTGAGAATTGAACTGTAACATAACCAGGTGTAATCAAGGAAGGACAATGGATTGGGAAGAAACCGCCCCAAAGCATTTGTGTTTGTAACTACACTGCAGTGTTACAAATAAAGGGTGACTTCTACTGACTGTATAGTTCAGTCAGTGAGAGATTACTCTAACGCTCTAGGGGTTAGTCAGCCAGCTGTGCACTGTCCCCACCTCACGACAGGGTAGCAAGAAGAGTACACACCCCCTGTACTGAACACATTTGTTGCAAATTTATTGTAAAAGGTATACTGAGATGGACGGTATAAGCAATAGCTTTAATTTTCTTTTTTAAATACATGATTACTGGTTTACACACAGTAAAGCAGCTGCCCGTGGAAAGCATGTGTTGTATAAGTACACAGAACAAATTTGTTGGAGAACGGCAGTGCAACATATGGCAGAACAACAGAGTTCTGAACTTGTCCTAACCTAGCCCTCGTTCCAGTCAGTGTATGGAATGACTCTAAGGCTTCATGAAATTAAATGTATCCTAACTAGATTTAGGAGAGACAAAGTGGGAAGGCTCGCATGTGCACACAATTTTGTTAACAGAAAATATATCATTCCACTTCTTCCCCCCCATCACTAAACACAATACTTACACTGGTTTTTCATGTATTGACATTTGAAAGCTGTTTGTAATTTGCAACAGAATCCAAGATCTATTGTTGCTTACAGACAGGGCAAGTACTATACCATTCTGGCAAGAGAGAAGGGCAACCAAGTACACGTTTTTGTTTTTTTGTTTTTAAACTCTTCGGAAGCATTGCAGTTTACTTGCAACTTGCATTCAGTTTCTAACTATTTAGCAAGAGAATAAATTCGGGTTCTTTTCTGCACTTGTCAAGCTGAAAATCCTGTTGCTTCTATATCCATGCTTTAGAATAGCAGCCAAACGAGTTTAATGTAACACTGTTAGATTAATTCTCTTCAGTATCTCTACTGCCACCACGTGGTTAGAATTGGCAAAGTCAAGCTTATGCCCTCACTGTGCATGTTCCCAGCAGCTTCACCAACTTCACTGTACTTGGAATGCATACAGAGAAATGTGCAAATGCAACTTGGGAGAAATATAACATGGCCAGTTGTTGAATTAGGTCACAACAGATATAAAACTGACTTGGTATTTGAAAGGTTCTTCTCAACCTTCGCTTGCTTAAAGACATTTATATCCCACTGTACATTATCTCAGGCAAAGAGTGAAGAATTCAGTGCAGCCTGAACATTCAAGTAATTTGGCAACTAAACTGTCAAAGAGCCAGGGTAGGCAAGCAGAGTACCTACCAACAATTGTGTGCTTGAATCAGAACTCTCTCAAAAGCAAAGACTAAATCAGGTACCAGGAATTTGAACCCCCTCAAAATTCGCAACTACAATTTAGAAAGTGAACACTAGCAAGCAAAGTTAACGGCAGTTGTGATCACTCTGCACAACACCTACACTAACAAAGTAAACATGCTGTTGGTCCCTGTCTTAAAACTTATATCTAGGGGGCTTTAGGGGCTTTTCAAAGCAAATGGACATCCAGAACTCTAATCCGAAGGCAAAAATTAAAAAATGGAGCTGTGCTCACCGTGCATCAGTTAAAATACCAGTTGATGCACCAAATTTAGCAGGTAACCTGTAAATACCAGAAGGCACTTTTACTTACTGGTATGCTTTGTCTAGCAAGCCGTTTTATTCTAGAAAAAGTAGTCACTAAGAATTTAAGATCAGAGTAGTTTTTTTTCTACTAATTCCTTCTGCCTGGATTAGGTAACATAACATCACAAAGACTTGTCCATATTCTGAATTATCCTTGTTAATATGCAGATTCATGTCATGAAAATATGTCTCCAGTCACAGAGGTGTTATGCTTTTCTGAAAAGACGTAATAGCAGAAATAAACTACAAAAAGTACCAATACTTTGACAACCACTAACCCAAACCCCAGCTGTTTTGAGCACACAGCTACTAGTACTTCGTAGGACAAGTAATAACTAAATTGCAAATTCAGGCACACATTTACGGATAGCATGCTTCAAATTACAATTTTTAAAAGAAAGGTTCTCCTCTGAAGTTGGGGGCAGGGTGCTGACAATGTAACTTGGTTTTAATTGGTGGCTGCCCAGACCACATCTGAGTGCCTCTGCAGCTACTGGCCTCTTTTATTCACTTTAAGAGGTAGGGCAGCAGTCACCCTATCTATGAATTAACCCTGCAGGTCAATCCTGAGAAACATGAAAGACAGTTGTAAACCCTGTTTTTCCAGTTGCAAAATTACATATATTTCAAAGCAGTGGATGAGACTGCAGCTACACTAAACCCTGTACGATTTTTTTCCCCAGCTTTGTTTGTACAAACAAATATGAATTTAGGGAGCAGAAGTTTCCACTGGTTATCACACCTCTGTTCACCTATAGTTTACTACCTTATTTGGTAATTACAACTGGATACCAAACCTTAATTCACATAACAGAAGTTGTTGCTTTTTCCAAACCAGTTATTCCTCTGACATGATGTCAAATCTGTGTATGAGTCTGGTTAACATGGTGGTGTGTGTTCTGGGGTCAGAAGGTAGAAATTTGCATGCATCCTTTATGATAGGGTTGTTTTTAAAAAATGAGGCAGATGTGCAACACAGTTCTGGAAATTTTATAGATAAGCTATTCAATAGCCGCTACGCAGCTTCCTGTATCAGGCAAGTTCTGTTGTTCTAAGAAAATACAGATATGGTAGAAAAAGTAAGAAAATTTTCACCACAAAACTAATAGTTACCACCACCAGTTAAAGTTATACACAAAATATATCTCTCAATACAGTGTTTACACTTTAGTCAACAAAATCTGTGGTAGGAATGGAATCTAGGCAGACAGTTTTTTCAGAGCTCTTTCCTTCGGCTGCCACCCTCAATTCAGGATCTGGTTGGATTCCTTCTTGCGCTCCATTGGTCGAAATCCCCAGCCTCTCATGGGAATTGAGTGTGCATGACTGCAACACATGTGCAGCTAGATCAACATCCGCTTCCCTTACAGAAACCTGTTCTTTAAGGACTTCCACCTTCTCATTCAGCTCATTTCTCTCTGTTTGAAGAGCTCTGCACAGCTTTTCCAAACGCTCCAGTTTTATTTGAAAGCCTTTATATTCTTTATCTTTCACTGTTTTCTGCAGTAAACAAAGACAGCACATGACAAGGGTGACTTTCATGCAACATAACTTTTCAGAACCATTAGAAACGAACTGAGAATAAGCTTAAATTTACAACTTGCACAAGCAACTTTCTATAGCGACCCTTCTCGGGATGCCCATTTAGTGCTTCTGAGTTAACTAAAGCCACCCCCCCCAATCTCCTCCTCACCCAACTATTGTTTAAAATATTTGTTTGCAGGACACAGACCTTCTGTCTAGTTAGGTAAGTGATACTCTAATCTGTGGAGCCCATCCTGCAACATTCAGAATTAATTTGAAGGCAACTAAATTGTTACCAACATTCAGTGGAATCTGCAATGAAAGCAGTCCAGGCAAAGAGGTTTTACATAGCCTTCCAAGGTGGTTGATAATACGTATTTTATGTAACAGTCTATCAACCAACGCAATGGTCACATATCTGAAATTTATTTATTTATATTTATTCTTTGGATTTATATCCCGCCCTCCCCGAAGGCTCAGGAGGGCAGGACATTTCTGAAACAGAAATATCAGTAAGTGTATCATTTTCTGAAAAATCTAAAGCTTCTCTCTGACATTCTAGCACAAGCTGCACTTAACAGAGCTTCGCTTTTCAATGGCTGGGCAGAGAACGGCCAGCCTCGGTTTGCTTTTCACAGCCTATGAAGTTACATATATGAGCTACTTGGAAGAGATTGAAAACCAACACTCACCTCTTCGGCCATCTGCAGAAGAGCTTTGTTGTTGTTTTCCCATTTTGTACGCCAAACTATTGTTTCTTTTTCCAGTTTTTTAATCTTCTTGGTCATCTAAAATTAAATTTAACAGTAATGCTAAACAATATTGCTTTTTCAACCCTGCCTGAAAACCAACACTTATCCCCTTATAGCTGCACTAGTCCCTTATTTCTCAGTTCCAAGGGAGCAGTCACATTAGTCTGTTGCAGCAAAAATGAACAGCAGACACACAGGGAATGCAAGAAGTAGAGACCCAAATGTAGTGATGTAAATCCTCTTCAATCCGGAGCAGAAGATAGTGCAAAACCTCCTAATGAATCTCAGCAGTTTCTTCCTTATCAGTTGTTTTGTTGAAGGATGGTAATATGCAATAAACCTTTTAACTGTACAGATGGTACATGGGCTGAAACAATACTCAAAACAATACTCTAACTTAGCAATACTGTCACTCATGTAACACAGACAAGCAGAAATCTCTTACTTACGTAGGAAAGTTTGATACCACTTTTCTTTACAAAGAGATCCAAAGCAGTATACAGAAAATTCTCAAAAATACAGCAGCCAATTGATACACTATCACTTAAAAACAAACAAAAAACCACTCACAAACATATCCTGGGGTGATCCCGGTCCACCAAGCTTTCATGGGGACTACACTTCTGCCTTGCGAGGCACACACATTATACAACTGTGCAGTGACCTGGAGATCTATTTCATAATTTGTATTTGAATAAATACTTGCACTACATCCACTGAACAGTGCACCGATGGACAGACACCATCCACTCAGCCTACCACTAATTAAACCACTGCCAAACAGCTGCCTATGAACAATCTAATTTCAACTGTCAGCCTCCTAGAGTTACAGAAAGAAGAATTAGACATGGACCTGACAGCTGTGATGCCACACTGGATTTTTACACAGGATGCCTTCGTCACAGTGCCCAGGGCCAAAGGAACCAGCAAGCAAGATTGCTTACAACACAATCTCAACTGTGCAAACAGGGATGCAACAAAGTCTCAAAAAACAAAACAAAACCTGATACCGTAATCAGAAAGGCAGGCAAAGGATTGGCAGTTGTCGTCTGGAGGCTGAGACAGCTTTCCCACACACTATATTTTACAAGCCAGTATCCTTCGACCCACAAAGAACAATGAAGGAATTACCCAGGTGTACATGACAACAAACCTGGACATGACCCAGGAACCGTCATCTAAAAGACACCAGACTGGCAAAGCTAGGGTGCCCCAATCGTTACTGGTACAATCACTGTAAGAGTGTTTGGCTATATGGACTTCTTCATCATGTGCCATGCTATCAATATCTCAGTTAGTCAAAAACAACAATCCACAGGTACTCTCCCAATGAATGCCATCTAGGCCACTATGGATAGTGAGCTTCTATATACCAACATCTTCCACAAGACAGGCTAAATGCCATCAGGAACATTATCCCTAATATTACAACACATCTTGCTGCTAAATTTTGTCCCTTGGTCTCTATCTGTAATTAATTCAGATCTGGCAATAGCTTGTATCTTAAGGTGAATGACAGCCATCAGAACCAGCATTTACCCCACAGTATGTGACAATATTAATGACTTACAGCAGTGCTTCCTCAGCTACTACATACTAACACCTCTCCTGTACATGAGATTTCTCAGTGTCATTTTTATCATCTGGGCACTTGGAAAGAAGCAAGAAAGATTCCACAAGGACTTCAATAGTTTCCATCATCAACCTGAGTCTGGACCAGTCCACACAACAGGATTTTTTCCTCCCTGAACACCACCACTGTACAGCTATGCAATGGGACACACCACCACCACCGATGGCTATACAACTACACACTTCCAGAAACCACCCTGAACACAGTACAAAATCCATTGCCTAGTGCAGGGGTCTGTAACCTATCACACCATACACTTGCATTTGCTTCAGTGCTTTAAGACACTGTTTACTGTCATTTCTAGGATTAAAATACCCTTTCAATGACATTAAGAAACAGACCAATAAAGCTAGACTAGTATCTAGAAATAACCTACTACAAGACAGGACCAAACAACCTCTCAGCACCGTCACTGACAGCAGCTTCCAACTCAAAACAGTCCAACTTATCAATGATTAGCTGCCAATAACCTACTGAAGTTTACAATAAGGAAATCACTTTAACCAAACTGTACTATACCATAAACATCATCAGAAAACTCACGTGATAGGGATCAAGTCAGGCACTGCCCTTTCCTCCAGACAAAAATTACTTCAGGTCCTCAGGCATAGAAAAGGATGAGGCTGAAGAAGCTGGTACCTTACAATCTGGGCTGGAACTCACCTACCCCACAACAAACAGCTCCTGGACGCAAGGCATACGTATAGTGCCTCAGGCAAAGAGGAGGGCAGGGCTGAACAGCAGGTCGTGGAGGGAAACCCCCCCCCCCCCCCGTAGCTGTGCTGTCAGCTCTCTCACAGGCACTGGGTGGCAAGGCAAGCCTGTCCAGGCATTGCACCTTAAACTCAGCTTTTTCCTAGCAATATCTCCCCTCCACCATGCCAACTCTGTCCCTATTAAAGGTTACCACCTTGCTCACAGGCAATCCTACTATGGAAAGAAATGTTTGCAGCCAGATAGCTCCAAAAGTCAAATTAAAAAACTGCCAGAACACAATCTGTGTAATATTGTTTTTATTAGGACCAACCCATTACAGGACCTAACAACATCAGGCATACCATCCTCAAATGTGATAAATGCTATCATGTGGCAACAATGGTGTTCTCTTCTCTACGTTGGACAAACAGGTCAGTCATTACACAGATGGATAAATGGACACATAACTGACATTAAAAACTGTTGTATTCTGAAACCAGAATATTTTAATCTCCCAGGACACTGTTTGACCTCTTCAACAAACATCAACAAGAGACGTCAGCATGAAACTGTTGGCCTGGGATTTATTAAAAAGGTTTCACTATCTCCCCACCTCCACCATTAAACTGATTGTGATAAATAGTTTCAGAGGGTACCATGTTGGTCTGCAGCAGAACTGTTAGATTTGAGTCCCATAGCACCTCAGAGTCCTGAAACTCTTGTTGGTCTGTAAGGTGCTACTGAACTTGAATCTAACTATTTTAGCAAAACTGGGACTCCCTACCAATTGTATGTGCTAACTAATTTAGCATAACTAGTCTATGCTCTTTTTTAAAAAAAAAATTTTTTTAATTTCACATAACTATATTTACAGCCCACTGTTCTCACTAAGACTCAAGGCAGATTACAGAATTGAAAACACTACAGTGCAAGACACCCAACAAACAAGGCAATCGGACTAGAACTACAGATTTAGTAAGCAATGCAAACCATGACTGTCTAAGCAAGGTGTAGTGGAATCACACAGGTTAGAAGACAACGGAATAAAAGCAAAATCCTATTCAATAATAACAGCGCCTTCCTGGATAGTTCCTTTCCACTGTGTCCTTTACGACAATGCCCTCCTGAGTCTATTTTACTTTCTACTTCCTGAATTTCATGGCCACTTGACTGCTGTTTGGCATTATTCTTTCTACAGGCAGTATAAATGATATCCAAGGTTCCTTTCACACGCAGAACTAGCCGTGCAATACGCACGAATGACGGGCGGATTTCCCGGGTGCGATCACATGAGAACATCTGGCAGGCGTCCCACACCCGTCACCAACCTGTTTCGCCCCGTCGAAGATGCGAAGTACAAAAATACCGGGGAAAGGGCAGTAGCAAACAGGTTTGCGATGGGCGGCAGGCAGACTTCCCCGTGTGATCGCTCCGGCTTGCTCCCACTGCGTCACTGATCCCTCGATGGAGCGCATCCAGAAACACCCAGCAGAGGAAAAACCCGATTCACCCGCCACTGCGTCTGATCATGCTGTGGGGGGTCAAATTGATACGGCACAAAAAGCCTCGCTTCCCTCCCGCATTATCTGGCACATGTGACGGGGACCATAGTGAAGATTTATCCACTGCATCTGAACAAGCAGGCTCTAGTTCACTAAATCCTATGCTGGAATGTAATGTTGGTCTTAACGCCCCACATGATTCTTAATTATTTTAGCTTAATTCTCAAATCACTACAATCCATTGTTTAAGATTTCTTAAAAGCAGCAGGGAAAGATAGTTAACTTTTTTGCTGACTGTTCAAAACAAGAGACCTAATCATTTCTTCTAACGGAAATGAATATATCAAATCGGATTTACTGATAGATATGTGACATTTAACAGTTGACTAATATCAGGTAATTTCAGATTCTTCAACAGTGGAATGAGGAAGATAAAAAAGGCTCGTCGCTTACGTACCTTTTCCATTTCTTGTCTGAAAGTTGTGAAAAGTTCATTACTCTTTGCCATTGTTGTCTGGAACTCCTCAAATTTGTCAATGTAAAGAGAAAGCTAAAGGGGAAAAATACTTAAGTCCTCTACATTATTTAATTATATCCAAACTTTGTAGCTTAACCACCAATGCACATGCTCTCAACACCACCTTAAAAATTAAAAAGTAATGATTGAAGCAATGTCAAGTTCAAACAAATCATACAGCCCAGAAAATCTACAACAACTAAATCATTCATCTCCCCCAGCTTGTATCCTTACAGTGATAAAAAGCAACACATTTGTATAACCAAGGTGAAAACACACCATCTTGCATTTTGAAATATCTTACAAAAGGACAGATATGGCAGAGGAGAAAGTTCTGATGGAATGCAAGATAAACTGGAGTAAAAAACGTATCAGTGGCAGGGCTGTGAATGATGAAGATATTCCATTAGACACTAATCTAAATTTCAGTTTGACAGTGACTTCAGACTCATCTTCAAACTGTTCATCAGAATCCTTAAGATAAATTATACTGCCACCAGTTTCAATGCTAGAAAACCAGACTGGAAGGCAAACTGCATTTCTGATTCAATGCTAGAAAACTAGACTGCAAGACAAATTGCATTTCTGAATCAATACCAATCAAGACCTTCCCCCCTCATATTACACGTATGACATTTAAAAGAGTTACGTAAATGAGGTAATAATGGACTGCAGAATATAAAGCAAGAGGCAGGCCTTTGTAACGATCACAGAGGAAAATGATGGCAAATAATTTAGTAATCTAAACAAAAAAAGAAATTTTAGAAGTAGCAGCAGTAACAGAAGTTCAATTTAGGTAGGACTAAAGCAAACTGAATACTCAATACAATGTACAATACCAGTTTTGACATAATATGAAGCTTTGCTGCCTCACAACAAAGGTTTGCACTGAATTTGTGAACAAGAACAAACACCTGGAAAGCATGATTTTGTTGACTTGTTTAGCATGATATGGTAGAGCAGCCAGGAGTCTAGTAAGCTGAGATCAGAGTTCAGCAGTCTCAGCACCCCGGCTAAAACTAATGGTCGTATCAATTTGTCACAAACACCAGCTTTGAGTGACACAGAATAAAGCCAATATTAACAAAATGAGATAGGACTGAACATGGGGAAAAGCTTAAATCTAAACTGCACAGTTTCAGAAAGTATTTCTAAAGGCAATAGGAAAATTCATTTAGTCAACTAACATGACGATAACAGAGCTATTAACATATACCGAACACCTAACATAGCTAACATGTACAGGCAAACTTTAGTATACCTGCTGTTTTAGTTGGGCCTCTTGTTGTTTCATCTGTTCACATTTGTGTCTGGACTCAGTAGCTTCCTTTAAGAACTAAAGAAAAAACATTTCAGTATCCTCTCTATAATACCTTAGGAATATCTGCCACCTATATTTTCTTATTCTGACTACTATGTTAAAAACAAGTTCATTTCAAAGTTATTTACTAACCAAAATTTCACATTAGGCACTGCCAGTTTTAAAACTAACATGAGTTTTATATTGAACTGACACTGTCTCTTCTAGAATTCTACCTGAAGTGTTCAAATACATAAAAGCCACACCGTTACAAATGCATCCCACCCTGTTCAGGATGAAATGTTACATAAACATTTCCAACAGCTGTTTCGAGCTTTTCACTTAGCAGATGCACACACTAGTTTGGTTTTACTTAACAGGGCAATCTTATGCAGAGATATTGCAGACTAAGTTACCTGTACTGGGGAACCTGCAGCATCTTTACAACAATATTACCTTTCACTTAAAAGGGCATGTTTCAACTTTTAGCAGTGAGAGAATCTTCATTTAAATGCTTTTATATTAATTTCATATTCTTCAATAAACACACAAGAACAGTACATTTAACATCTTCACCGTCAGAAAGTTGATGACCATCCATGCCATCAAGATTTAACAAGCGTGTATTTGATTGGCAGCCAGAGAACAAGTGGAGCTCAGTTACTGGGATGGGGTTTTGCCATCTTTTTCATGATACAGTCATCTTCACCCCCTCCGGCTCAAAACCCCCCAGCTTATAGAGGATGTGGTATAAAAGGAATTAGCAGGCATCACTTCCCCATGTTGTTGCGGGAGCAGCACCATATCCCACATGGCTCCCAAACTCTCAGAAGCTGGTTTATGGAAGGCACATGAGGCTGGAGCAACAACAGCCAGGTTGCAAAGACTCATTCTGTCAAAGAAGCTCCACTCATGAATCTGCAAATTCAATCCTTCACCTCCAACAACCATTACTGGGGTGCACACTTATTGCTAAGTGACAACAGGACCAAGCAACATATATAGGTGCAATACATAAACTATACTACAAACTCCACTGCTACAAATCTATTCAGCAATTTGAATTCCCCCTTCCCAACGGGATTTATACAACATGGATAGGGTCTAGACTAGCATTTCCGAGGCTGCAAGCCCACAGATCACAGTTTCCTAAAATGCCCTCTCCTAAAATCCTGTTTTGGAGGGGGGGAGGGGAGGAGGTATTTCATGGTGACATCTAGTCTTGACCCAAGCCAGTGTGCATAAATACTACCCAGAAATATTTAAATAAAGCGATTTCCAATTTGTGTCAGTACAATCGTTAGGGGTCTAAAACATGCTTCTGTATTCTCACTGTACCAGGAAAAATTATTTGTACCAGATCCCTGGGCTGTATCCCATTATGCTGCTCAGTTTAGAATAGTGTGTTCAGTTGGTGAAAGGCACGCCCTATCAACGTAAGAGGCTGTTCTGTTGGCCAAAGAGCTCGTTTTGCTGATGGAATATGCTGAATGAAAGGATACAGCCAGGACCAGATCTACAGCTTAGGACCAGATACACTTACGAACTCCCTTTCTCTCTGATGTTTTTCTTCAGCTTCTTTTATGAGCTGTGTCGTTTGCTGAAGTTTAGCATCCACCAGTTGCTGTTGTAGTTCCTTATGTTTGAAGACTTTGTCCATATGCTAGAGAAACAAAGAAAGGTAGAGCATCAAGCTAGACATGACAAAGACCTAACCAGGAACACTATTATAGCATAGGCATTCTCATTTTACTGGGTATCAGAAGACTTGAAAGTCACCAAGGAAAACACAGATGCCTAGACAAGACTACAAATAATCAGAACACAAATATGGGAGTAGAATATAGACTGAAAATGCTAGACGACACTGAAAAAAAGTCATTATAAAGTAATGAACAGAGCAACCTTATGCAAAGTTATTCCAGTCTAAGCCAGTGATTTCAACAGCTCCTGAAGACAGGTTTTAAAAATGGAGATCCATCTAACCATGTTCAGAGATAGCACTGAAGATATCCAGGCATTAATGCTGAGACAGATACAGAACTGGATACTAGAAGATCAGTAGTAAAAAGTAGTTGGAAACAAGCGAGAACCTGCAAGGACTTGTGAGAGGCATCTCACTTCTCCCACAATTTCCTCTGTCCCTTTCCTGAAAGCCCCCACAGTCGCTATCCTTTTCCCGCTTCCTCCTCTCCTTCTAGGGTTGGGTGGGGGGAATAGAGATCTCCTGGAATCACAACAGATCCCTCAGCTACAGAAATCAGTTCCCCCTTAGGGTTGCCAGATCAAGGTTGGGAAATCCCCAGACATTTGGGGGTGGAGCCTTGGGAGGGCGAGGTCTGGGGTAGGAAGCAACCTCAGCAGGGTGTAATGCCATACAGTCCACCTTTCAAAACAGCCATTTCCTCTGGGGGAACTAATCTCTGTCAAATGCAGAGCAGTTGTAATGATGAGTTATCTCCAGCCCCCACCTGGAGGTTGGCAGCCCTAGTTCCCCTGGACAAAATGGCTGCTTTGGAGGGTGGAGTCTATGGCATTATACCCTTCTGAGATCTTTCCCCTCCTCCTGTGAGCAGGTAAGTCATACTTAAATGGTGGTAAAGTTCCAGAATGAAATGCTAAATGTTGTTAGAGATGGACTGTAGAATGGTAAAAATATGATCCAAGAACTCTACAGGATAAAGATGAAGAAAGGAGGTATAACTTTATATACAACAGCAATACATATCTATTCCTTTTGTTATCCTGCCCTTCCCTCCAAGAACCTCAGGGCAGGTCTCAGGGTTCTCTCCACTCCAGCATAACTTCACAGAAACCCAGTGCAACAGTTAAGGCCAGGAATATGAGACTGACCCAAGGTCACCCAGTAAACTTCATGGCAGGGTTTGAACCCAGGTACGGTGACCCACAAGTCCAAATTTACTTGGTATGGTGACCCATCCAGGGCTAGTCCAAGGTTTTTGTTTTGTTTTGTGCCCTAGGCAAACTATGACCTTGACACTGATCTAGTTCAGCATTCCATCTTCTATAGTGGCTAACCAGATGCTTGAGAAACCAATAAACGTCTTACAAAAGGTGGAGCTGCCCCCACTATGAACCTCTCGCAAATGGCATTCTGACATACACAGCCTTTGCACATGGAGATTACATTCCAGGCTTTGACCGTCTAATCCTCCCTAAGTCTCTAATAAACTCACTCTAGTAAACATCAGGACATGTTTTACATGATCAACATATACATGCAGTGAAGAAAAAATACCAACCAATGTATGACATGGAAGATACTGCTTCCAGGGTCAGATCTTGGCTTCCAAAATAGGAGAGACAGCAATGAAAAGGGAAGGGGTGACCACTAAGGGGGACTGGCCCACAACCCACTTTCAGAGGCAGTGTGACCCACTTTTGGATCCTGACCCCACAAGTTGGGAAACAGTGGGCTAAGGCACAGATAACTTACTTCTTCTCTCAGTGCATACTGTTCCACAAGTTTCTTCAATTTCTCCCCCAGTTCAATATTTTCTTGCCGTAGCTTTGCATTGTGTATGCCATGCTGTTCCAGCTGAGCCTGAATTTCATTTAGTGTGATCTGGAAGTGTGCAGTTGCTTCTTTACGTCTCTCCTCCTCTTCACGAGCTTGCTGCATGTTCTCTTCCTTTTACCCAAAGAGATTCAACAACATGCTTTCACAAACACGGTCTTTTCAACCTACTTTTATGCATGTATAAAGTTGATCCAGGCTATTATCATCTTAATGGCCATCTTGGAGCTATACTGGTTTTCCAAATCCCCATGACAATCCAATTGCTAGATAATGATGTACAATACCATAGACTTGCATGCACACACACACACACACTCTGCTTTGCTCTCGAGATTAACATACAGAACTTCTTACTAGCTTCAGTTGAAGCATGATTAGTATGGTACAGGCTACAGCTTCCTAATGTAGAAATTGGGGTTATGGGCTTCAAAAGGAGAGAAGCCACTGGTTGCTGCCACCATCACTTCATTTGCAAAGCAGCTGATTTCAGGTTAAGCCAGAAAGTCCATAATTAAGGGACCAGAAGTGTTCAGATCCTGAATACTGAAACCTATTATTCTAATGCTGTAGTGAAATTTAATGCTTTACTAACCTAAAGCCATTTCGCTTTTGTAAGAATGCTTCCACTACCAGGCAGGATATTCATAAGATAAGAAACTGGTTTGGGTAGAATGACCATCACAGACCAGCTGTCAAGTGATAATCTGCAGTCACTATCTGATACATATCAACTACCAAAAAGGGATGCAGGGCTCTTTGGGTCCTTGCCTCAAGGACTTACAACAGTCTCCTCCCCATGCTGAAGGCAAAAAATGAATGCAAATAATCCATAATTTCATAATTTTAGCATCATTAAATCAGGATCAACAGAAAAATGTAACAGTCCCATTTGTATAATCTTGAAGAACGTAACTGATTAGTTACATCTCTTCTTTTTAACCAGGTTGAAAATGACAAAAGGGAGCTGACCCACAGTGTTGGTGCCACTCAAGTCACTTTTTTTTTCTGTGGGACCTGCACATCAATAGCACAACTAGAAAGCCTGCCCCGTATTATAGCTCTCAGTCTAAGCTATTGGGGAAAGGGCCGATTCGAACACCAGCCTGGAGCCCAGTTTCTGCTTCCTTTCTTCTCGGTGCATCAAAGCAAGAGCAAAAACAAAGTGAGAGGATCAGCTCTTCTGCCAGTAGGATGACTCCCTATTTTGTCAAAAAGGAAAACATCCCTCATAATTCTGGACATCATAGTTAGAATAGCTGTAACAAAAAGAAAGGGTATGTGCTGACACCTGTTTCTCTCAAGCAAGTCCTGAAGGAGAAACACAAATACACAAAGGCAGACTGAAGCTGAGGTTTGTATCTGTAGTCACTGCTTCCTGTATTAAGCCTGGGGTGGAAGTGTAAAAAGTTGACAGTTTAAACGAACAGCATAATTATGGAAACACAATTCCTACTATGGGTGGGAACTCTGGGCAATTACCCACAATCAAAGCCAAGCCAGCAACATCACAGGTTGGTATAGTTTTGCACTGCAACCAATTTACCCAAAACCCTTCTGGCCCAAATTCTGCTGTAATCCAAAGTCCCCTTTTCCAACCCTTTGGTAGTTCAGGGAAACCACTGTCTTTTCTACGACCAGTAGCAGTTCCTTGTACCAACCCTTTAGAAAACATCACGGATGCAGTATTTCTGATCACTACCCATATACTGTCTTCTGTATATGTTAGTCATTTCCACACAGGTGACAGTACTTCTGTGGTCTTATGTAAACTGAAGGTTTTGTGACACAGCAGCTGCAAGACCATACTGCATTTAACAAAGGCATATACCCGGATGAAATGTACTGGAACCAGTGATATGCCAGTGGGAGGCACCTGGTAGCGCAGATCCTTCCTGCCTCCCCCTTCCCCAAAAACCTCTGAAAAAAAGCTGATGCTAGACTAGGTCACGAGAGCTACATGGACACAACAGTCACACAACCCAGGCAGCTGTAATGAAGAGCAGGGAGCCCAGTGAGATCATCTTCACATCACCCTTGTGCCAGCAGAGCTTCTGGAACGAACAGGAACACAGTTAACGGAAGAAGACGGGGCCCCCTCTTATTACTAGGAACACCCACCCTTTTGGGTCTCTGTGGCTGTATATGTCCATGCCTGCCCTGAACTGCCATCTTTTCAGAGGTTAAATGGTGTCCTCTTATAACATATTTTACAGAAAACGATGTATTACCAGAAAATACTAGCTATGCAGACTGGATACATCTATGAGAATTTTTTAATGGCCCGAGCACTCTCATAAAATACTTTTAAGGTCCTTCTAAAATATATCTGGATTTATTATACGTTATTACTCTAGTAGAACAATTGGAAAATAACAAGAAAGTGACAAGGTCACGGTAATAAGATGTTCCTGCTAACAAGTTTATAGATGGCATTGTGTTCAATGAATTTGCATTTATAATATGTATTAATGTTTACAGTACTCTTGTTTATGTATATTTGACTTATATTCTAATAATTCCTGCTGACAAGTTAATAGATGGCATTGTGTTAAATGAATTTGCACTTACAGTTTGTATTAATGTTTAAACAGTAATCTTGTCTATGTATACTTGACTTATCTTCTAATAAAATCGTTAAAAAAAATCTTTTCAGAGGTCTCAGTGGGGTGTTGAGAAAGGGGGGAGGGAACAAAAGATCTGTGTTGAAGACCCTTGCATTTCACTGGATACAACCCAATAAAAAATGATGACTACAGTAAATGCATAAAAGACCCCCCCCAAAAAAGAGTAATGATTATAGCTAATTTTTCTCCTCTCCCAATATAACACCAGCCACCCCCCACAGCACAAAGTAACCACTAGTTAACTGCTAGAATATCAACAGCCTTCTCTGTTATCAACTACCGCCAACAAACAAATGGCAAGTAATGCCAAGTATCCTGTATTTCCATTTGCTTCCAGTTCCCCTGTTTTCCATTTAATATGTTCTGAAGATCAGACAATTTTGTTTGCAACCAGAAAGCTTTTAGAAAGTTCAACATTAACTTACAATACATATAAATTCAAACAAAGATAATGTATTTTTTTATTTTCCTTTGTTTGAATTTACTTTGTATCTCTCCCTTATTATAATCGAGTAGTGGGCACCAAAATTCTAAAATTGGCCCCTTTAGTGTTAGGCCGGAAGAACT
>NW_015170275.1:1436586-1450136 GCF_001447785.1 Gekko japonicus | reverse complement strand
CGGCCTCACCGCCGCCGCGGAGCCCAGCCGGGTCGGAGCCGGGCGGGGGGTGGAGGACCGGCCTCGCTGCCGCCGCCACAGCCTTGGGGAGATTGAGGGGGGGTCGGCCTCACCGCCGCCGCGGAGCCCAGCCGGGTCGGAGCCGGGCGGGGGGTGGAGGACCGGCCTCGCTGCCGCCGCCACAGCCTTGGGGAGATTGAGGGGGGGGGGATGGAGGAGATGGAGCTCTTCTCCCCCCCCGCGAGTATCGCGGGTCCCCCTCTTGTAACTACATAAAATGAAATTAAAAAAATAGAAAGTTACACGGCTATGAATCACCAGGGGCCCCAAACATGGTGCCATGGTTCCCAGCAGCAAATTTTCTGGCACCTACCAAGTGTTTTTAGAAAGTGGGCGGGGCCATGTGAGCTCTGCAGATTCTTAAGTATGTTGCTTTGGCTGCAGCTGCTACCACAGCACAAGGATCTTCATTGTGTGATTGAAGGTAAGCTGCAGCAGCCATTTTGTGGCTGTACCACCCATAATATAGTAGAATTCCTAAGGTGTCTGCAGGCTCAAAAGGGTTGGGAAACCCTGCTATAAACTTACGAGTATTTAACATCATCTCAAACTGACCTTTATAGTTTTATTATGGCGTTGAAGCTCACGGCAGAGAGATTCCAGTTTGCTCCGTGCTAGGATAGCTTTGCTATGCTCACTCTGCAAGTGAACCTTCTCCTTCACAACTTGAGCCTGCTTCTTCTGCAGCACCTTCATCTGCCGTTGAACATTTCGGCTTTCCTCCAACTAAATAAGAGAAATAAAGCGAGGTAAAAAACCCATTCTTTGGCATAGCATCTTAAATCCATGTGATATTCTGTAGCTGATCAGATTTAAAAATTGTACACTGACAACTACAAACCATGACTTGGGCTTGATTACCAGCACAGCTAGAACCTCACAGCCTTGACATGTTATCAAAGTTTCATGCTATCACAGTTCCAGACTATGACTACCCACGATTAAGGAGAACTACTGCTAAGTCCTGCTACAAAGAGTGGCTAAGAGCTTCAGTACTTCCTAGACACCCATGGTATAGCCCTTCCTACTTCTAAATCCTGAAGTGAAACTCCAGGTGTCCTCTTTCCACCAAGCTGGTCACTGTTATTCATATCCTTATAACCACAAAGCTTTATTATAGGACTCTGCTGGGGCAGCAGCCAAATACTTTGTGGAAGCCATAAACTAGCATGGAACAAGGAACTGGAGGGTTAACCTCCCCAAATAACAAAGCACCACCTGAAGAAACAAATGCACTCTATGGCCTTTGCAAGCCAACAACAACAGTACTGCCAGCTGAAGCCTTGTTTCTATGTATAAAGCAGATGGAGGTGGCAGGGATCTTTCAGGGAGGAGTCTGACGTCAGGCCTGACAGCAACCACCAGGAAAACTTGCTAGGAATTAATAGCCATAAAGGAACAGAGACATATATCTGAGAATTCTTTCTAACTCCAGAATTACTTTCTGTAAGGTATCCCATTACTGAGTATTTTTTTAATGCAGCTATTACAGTCATGATTCTATATGTATCAGAATATGTCCTTTTCTATAAAAGAAGAGTTCTGAGCATGCATGGCAATTCTTTACTGTACACGCAATGCACTTTTCTACCTATGAGGCTATGAGTACAGTCAACACTGCATTTGAACCTGGCTTGTAAATCACAGCTGCTCTTTGGATTTAAACCTATACCAAGCAGGCCAAACCAAATGCGAACAGTGTATTTATGCATATCCCACTTAGAAAACAGGAAACAGTATACTTGTATTTCCTGCTTTCCTCACTTATGTGTCATGTCCAAAGATACTATTAATATACAATCTCCAGTTTTTATTTCATTAACTAAAATACTGTTCCCTCACAACTTCAAGACAAGCAACAGATCCAAAAGAATTCCTGCACAAGTAGCTTTATTCACACATGTTCAAAGTGTGTTTTACCAATTTGTTCTTATTTAATTCTTCACAGAAAGTGCTTCATTCTACTTCTACTGATGCTATGAACATCTGAAGCTGCACAGCTCCTGGGCTATATACATCTTTAGAATTAAACTCTCTTGAATTTTATTGTAGCACATACCAGATCAGCGTATTTCTTGCAGAGTGCCGCCAATTTTTCTTCTGGAGTAGCAAGAGTATTTAAGGCCTGCATTAGTAATAATACTTCTTTTCCTATGGATGATGCAGGAAAGTATAAAATATTTTAGTAAGCAGCACCAACAGTTTGGCTCTGAAAAACTTCAGTACAGAAATGATTTTATTATTTACAGTTTCTAAACTGTAAACTATCGCACAAATATAAACAAAAAAGAAACTTTGACACAGCACATAAATAAAAGTCTTGTAATGCCGCTAATGAAATACAGAGTGAAGAATGTATACAATTGCATACATAACAATAGCTGATGAATATTTGTTTCAACAAACATAAACAACAGGTTAGATCCTACAAACTTCAGGTAAAAGCAGGTATTGCCTTGCCTTCCATCTCTCCCAGACACCAAGACAATGCTGGGGGATCAAGGGGACTTTGCAGGCAAATACCACAACACACGGAGAGTTGCACAGAGGAGGGGGAACCAGGCAAGATTACAACTCCTCCTTCCCCTGATGGCAGAAATACAGAGGGATCAAGCTTTCCATAGGTGAAAGAGGAGCAATTTTGCCTGGTTTCCCATCTTCACTACAGCTAGTGGCATTTTGTCTACAAAGTTCCTCCAACAGAGCACTGGCCCTCCAGGGATCTTGGGGGTGCCAGGGGAAGGTGAAAGATCTACTACCATAAGTATCTTCTGGTTATGATTTGCAGGATCCAGTCCAGTATTTTTTTAAAAACAGACAAACTTTAAAGTCTTTTAATGTTGTGATTCTATTTATCATGCCCAATATCTATAAAGAACACACAGTCATAGAAGCTTACAGAAATTGTTTTCTACTCAAATTCAGCATAACATTCCATATTTCAACAAATGTAAAAACCTTTCCTGGATGTATTTGATATTATAGTCTATTTTATTGCTTCATAAGGCAAAGGAGATGAAAAACCAAAATATTTTACAAAGGGGCTAGTGATCTATTTTCAATCCTGAAACATCAACAGCAGCTATTTAATCCTAGCCTAGTACAGCTACATACCTAAGGTTTTCTCTTTGTTCTTCTCAGCCTCTGGGTCTTGCTGGCCATCAGGTGGGTCAATACGGGTTTCTTCTCTCCCAGGAGTCTCCTCTCGCAGTTCTTCAGCACAGAACACAGGTCCCAACAGCTTTCTATTTCTGTCTATGTAATCCTCCACCTCCTCCAATGCACCTGCATTTTCTGTGCCATCATAATTTGTTTCTGAATGCTGCAGCATTCTATTCAGTTCTGTACACTTGCTATTCATTAGCTGTTCCTGGTTGCTACTTCCAATCTCACAGATTTGTGATTCTTCTGTACTAAGAAATAAGCACTAGAGAAAGGAAAGAACTGCATAAGCTATTTAATTTTTAAAAAACCCTCTTTTCTTTATATTATGATCCAAGATTATCCCAGAAACATTATCTCTCCCTTATTATAAAAGAGTAGTGGGTGCCAAAGTTCTAATTCTAAAATGCACTCCCTTAGTGTATGGCTGATGGAACTGCTCCTCAGCATATATCGCCACCAATCAGAAGGCAAAGCCCGGGTACCGCCCACACCACAACTGCTGCGACACTGTTTGCCCAAAGCCAGAGCACTCTCCCAGAGCCTCTTTCTAGATCTCGTTGTATTTAATTCCACAACGGGCCTTATTTCTAGTAAGAATATATGACAGGACATATACAAGCCCAACACACTGTATAGAATGAACAACAAGTTACAAACACAGAAGAGAGCTCATCCCACTGTGCAATCATGTTGCGTGTGGCCTCTTACACTGCAATTCAATAATCTTACTTATAGAATCATAGAATCACAGAGTTGGAAGGGGCCATACAGGCCCTTTAGTCGAGCCCCCTGCTCAACGCACTTGAAAGTGACCTCACAAAATAATGTTTAATATACATAGGATTAGGCAGCTCTTTTCATAACACAGAAACTGATTGAGATGATTCAACAGTGCTTTCAGAAGCAATAATTAGTTGGTCACCTTGATTGCCTAGAGGTTTGCTGGACCACACAGAAACTGCAGCCTATTTGAGAATTTTATATTGGACATCACTGCCTTAGAGTGAAGCATGCCTGCCTGATCCTTTTAAAAAAAGATTCTATAGAACAGGTATGTCCAACAGGTAGATCGCGATCTACCAGTAGATCGCAGAGGGGTCAGAGGTAGATCACCAGCCCCTTACCAGTGAATGACAGAAAGTGCATTATAAATGGGGGGGCCCCGCGCGCAGTGGAACCCAACTTTAGCGGGTTAAAATCTAATTTGAAACTTTATTTTCATGGTGGTAGATCACCGGCACTTTTGGCCGGAAAAAAATAGATCACTAACTGTTCGAAGTTGGACATGCCTGCTATAGAACATATAAGCAACATTTATAGTTGCTCAAGTGCCAAGCTAGGACAGGAATTTCCTAACTTAATAATCCTGCATTGTTATGAAGGTGCGTGACTTTGGGCCAGTCAAGATCACTCAGCCTAACAGGGATGCTGTAAAGATAAAATGGACAAAGGAACCTTATGTATGTCATCCTGAGTTCTTTGGAGGAAGGATGGGATAAAAAGCCTCAGACTTGAGACTTTCTTACTATCTGTTCACAGAATCTAGCTATACCTTACCTTTAATAAACTCAAGTCTTAATGGATGAACCAGTGCTCTCCAATTGTATAAATACAGCTTCAAAGACCTCAGCCTAGGTCTAACGAACTGCTAACGAACTGGGATGTATAGATTTGATGGCGGGCAAACGGGAGAAGGCCACTGCTTGGAAGGCCGGGGGGGGGGCTCAACAGACCTTCCCGCGCCCACCCACTTCGGTGGGCGAGCAGGGGAAGGCACGGGGAGGCATTTAAATGCCTCCCCGCTGCTTGGAAGGCCTTCCCCGGCCTGCCCACTTAGGCAGGTGGGCCAGGGAAGGTCGGGGGGCTCAACACGCCTTCCCCCACCCTCCTGCTGCAGCGGGCGAGCAGGAGAAGGTACGGGGAGGCATTTAAATGCCTTCCCACTGCTTGGAAGGCCTTCACCGGCCTGTCCGCTTAGGCCGGCCGGCCAGGAAAGGCCAGGGATTGCTGGGCTTGTAACTGCCGGAGCGCTGCTCCGGTGTGCTCTGGCAGGAAATGACCCCTGTTCATATTCATTTTAAAGAAGTCTAGCTAGTACCACTGCAAAGATATTGTTGAACATGCAGCATCAAAAGTGTTAATAAACAGAAAGTACAATACAAAACTATTTAGTTTTCAAATAATCTGATGCAAACTGAATTCATATATTGGGATTAAGAGTCAACTTCCAGCTTCAAAGATTTTGGAAATATTGCGAAACTTCACCCATCTTCTTCCAGCAGCTTATTTATTATACTTTGCTCAGTAAAGCTTGGATCAAACTACTGTTTCTCTATATTTCCCACAGTGTGATGTAGTATTTAGAGTGCTGGAGGAGAATCTGGGAGACTCAGGTTCAAATCCCACTCAGCCATGGAAGCTCACTGGGTGACCATAGGGCAGTCACATACACTTAGCTTAACTACCTCATGGTGCAGTGATAAAATGGAGAATGATGATGTAAGCTGTTTTGGGTCCCCCGTTGGGGAGAAAGGTGGGGTATAAATGAAATAAAAGAAAATGGGACAGATTGTACGGAAAAAACACACTGTGTGTTTGTATACGTACATATCAAAGATAGACTGGAATATTATGATACAGTAGACACTGGATCATATTACACCAAACACAGGTTTATGTTTGAATGCAAAGTCATCACAGTTCAATGAAAAAGTGTAAAACTTAGCAGTGCCACCAGAAAATGTGGGTAAAAGACTGAGATGGGAAGTCCCACTGGCACATTTAACCACTAGATCCCTAAACAGTTAGTATATTAGCATCTAATATGCTCATCCATAGGCATTCATTGTCCAAATGCCTTAAAATTAAAAGAACCAGAATGGCCCCACAAAAAGTATAGCTTTTTCATGTCATAGAGGAGCTTAGGTTTTCATTGGTTAGGAAAAAATATCAATTATTTTTTAAAGTACTGTCAGTAATACTACTATGGAGAAATTCAAAAGCATGAATCCCTTCTCATAATCATGAAAAATGGGTGTTTCCCTATCATAACCCCATTGTAGTAGGGATTGGCCAAGTACAGAATATAACAGCCTTAGAAAAGCAACTGAGCAATGACATCTCACACAGATGCAGCATGTGATGGATTTTAATAATTTCGTTGGGAGTTTCTTAATTTCAATTTGCATTGGATTCTGTGCCTAAATATCATCAGTGAAAGAAATAAGATTGGTGCTAGCATCTGGGACAAAATTAACAGGTCTACTAGGTTCTCTCCCCCCCCCCCTCTATTTTACTTCAACCATTTTAAAGGAAGAGAAACACAGATCTAATTAAGAACGTAGCACACACTTTGTGATTTTGAAACAATGAGTTTCCTACTGTTCTTGCTTAAGAACAAACATGCTCCACAAAAGACTAAAGGTGATTGTAAGAGCCCTCTGATGCTTGCACATACAGCTATTTACTGGTCACATGAGAAATGCATTTTGAACCTGTTTATCCTGCCCAGGGGTAGGATACAATAATTGCTTCCAAAAAGCTTGAGTAGACATTAGAAAGGATACTGTAGAAAGGCATCCAAGCTAGCTAAACAAGTTTGTAAAACACAGAAGTGAATTGTACTACTGTAGCAGTATCAAGGCTTATTTAGAGATTTCACTGGACTCAGGGTACACAAAGTACTCTGGTTTGTGCATCCAAAGATACCAATCACATCACATCTTCCTTGTGATGAAATGCAGCCATAAGAACAGTTCTGATACAGCACTCATCTATTATGACGAGATGCTCTTAAAAAGATGTTTTATTTAACACCAGTACATCTCTTTTGTTTCATTAAAACATTTATCAGCAGAAGCAACATTATGTTGTCAGGCCTGTTCCAAAGATGGAAAACAAAATAAATAAACATAAAATAGACCACATATAACTGTTCTGAAGCTAAGGAGGCCAGAAAAAAAAACAACACTGAAAATGAAGTAATTAAGACAACATAATGGCATTTATATATAGGTTTTTAGACTTGAAAAATCCTAAGTTGCTAAAGAAACAAAACAATGAATTATCTTTTATTTCCCATCCCCCAAATTTCACACCTATTTTATATTTAACAATCTAGTTTCACAGATCACCTGCATTTGTTACATTCTGGGGGCATTTTACCACCTTACCTCGACCGAGTTTAGAATCGATAATGTACTTGAGATGATACACAAGCACCTTCTTATACAGTACTCGGGTGTGAAGTGCAGAGTGCAGTCAAAGAATAAAAAAAGCTTCAGAGCAACTTGCTGCCCGCGATGCTAAGCGACTACGACAATAACCAAGTCGCCCGCCCTCTCGGCGGGGGAAGGATAGCGCCCTGGGCTTCGCGAGAGGAAAGAGAGACAGAACTGCCTCGAGTAGAGAATGAGGCAGAATGCTATTAAGTCAGCGCCAGCAGTTCAGCTCCTCCTGCTGCTTCCTCCTCCGTACCTGAAGCCGACATCCCTCCAGGTGAACCTTCGCTTCTGAACTGCTGGCACCGCAGTCATGCGGACGAAGACCAGGCGCGGATGGCGCCCCCAGAGCCTCGCGCGCGAAACGCTCCCAGCACCGGCCGGCGGAGGCCGCGTGGAGCAGGGGCGCCCCCAGCCGGGTAAAGGAGGACGAAATAGCGGGCAGTTACCTCAGAGCCCCCTGCCGCCACCCCCGGAGCCGGCGCCTCCTCTCCCTCGCCTGGCTCCTGCGGATGCTCCAAGTTCGGCTCAGGCCCCGCCGCTCGGCTTCCTTCGCCGCACGCGAGTTGAGCTCCGTGCGCCGCCATAACGTGACGGCAGAACCCAAACAAGCCGGCCCTCACCAGGAGCACACCGGAAGTAAGCGTACGGACACCGGGCCCTCTGCCCCATTCTCGGGTGAGCCAATCAGCAGATAGCTTTTTGTGTTACGTAACGTAACACGTCCGTGTTCTCCCGCCTCCCAGAGCCCGGATGAAGCGAAAACTCCAAGGTCCCCTCTGGACTCGGCCCTTATTCTCTTGCGTCAGGTACTACAGTTCCCAGCGCACTCTGCGTTGCGCGTATCAGGAGTCCCTCGGGAAGTGACACGAAAATTCTTTTCGCTTTTCCAATCAGAAAAGCACGCCGGAACAACGCCATAGGCTAATTGCAGCTTCTTGGGACATGTAGTCTTCTGGCCGCGTTGCCGTCTTTTGCACGTGGGAGATATGCTTCGCTTTCACCCAGGATGCCTGCTGCTGTTAAAGCGATCTGTCAGGAAACTGCCCGGCTCTACGCTCGGGTGAGTCTATTACTATCCCGCTAGATGCCGTCTGTATAGCTGGGATATTTGTGCCCTTAGCCACTCACAGTAGTGAGTGAAATAATCTTAAAGGGGGAGATTAAGTTGGTGGGCAATTCCTCGCCTTTTGAGGCACAGACAGTTTGATTATCATATCATGACGGTTAAGCACTGAATTTTGATCCACAGTACAGTCATGGCTGGTTGGTACTTACCGTGCATCAGAGAGAGCACCAAATCGCTTAGGCTTTAATTTTAGTGAGCTTTGTCGAATTTATTCAGACTAAACTTGCTTTCTCTAAAACTCCATGCTGTTTGAGTTTACTCACTAAGTGGCTTTGCAAATTTCACTGTAATCTAGTAAAAGTGTACTGACTTCAGTAGTTCAGAGTTCAGGATCTACCATTTAATCAACCGGAAGAGGATACAGAGGATAGAAGTAGAAATTTACAAGCCCAGAGTGCACATCGAAGTTTCTTTTTCTCTAGGCAGTGGGGGGTGGTACAGGCTGCTGCTGCATCAGACCAAAGCCAGCATTCTTGGAAACACTCAGCAACAAATATTAGGTGATGTACCAGAACTTGGATAGTGTGCTACAGTTTATATGCCGCTGCCCCAAGGAGCATGCATGGATTATTTTGCAGTGGAGTAGGATTTACTTTGCAGTTCTTTATTTCAGGCTTATTAAGAATGTACTGCATATGTGCTAGCAAATGAAATCTCACTTGTCCTCATTACGCAGTAAAACACCACATTTGAAAAACAGAATTTAAACTGATCACTAAGTTCAACAAAATCAGTTCCCAAATATATATATTTTAATGCTTGTGGCAGATTTCTTTGAAAGTGGCATTTTCATTGCTAATAATGTTGCCAATACAAGATTTAATACCATTAGATCTCTTCTTAGAGGACCAGTTAGAGCCATAACAGTGATAACCCCCAAAGTTATGGTTAATTGTTTGGCTAAGTATGTAGTATGTTATCAAGACACATTAGATTTTACTGAAAATTTATAACTAGGTTGATAATTTCATATCTGTTTCTCCACCCACTGACCCGGTCAGGCCAGGTCAAAGAAGCCTCTCTAGCATTTAACACCTCTAAATCTCCATTCCCTGTCCCCATTCCCTGCTTGAAGGGGGGGGGGGGGAGACCATCCCATTGCCTGGACCCAGGGCTTTTTTCTAGGTGAACATACTGGAACAGAGTTCCAGAACCTCTTTGACAAAATTCTTTTTAAAAATGTTTAAAAGTTCATGAGTTTTCAGTATACAGTTCGAAAACTTCATCTCCCTCTTTAGAGTTCCAGCACCTCTATTTTTTTTAAAAAAAGAAAAAAAATCCTAAGACCTATTAGCATTTGTATGAAGGTAAGCTGGAAAGCAATTGGACTGCCTTTCCCCCTTCCAGTCTATTATCTGCAGTGGGCAGGGGCTTAAAAACTCAGAGTGAAGGTTTGGCTCATTTCAAACCTCCAAGGAAAAAATGCATTTCTTCACACAAGGGAAGCTCCATATATAGAGGCAGCAAACCTCCAAATACTAGTGCTGGGAGGCAGCAACATCAAGGGTGGGACTCAGCCTTTATGCCATTTGGCCTTCCAGGGCAATTGGTTGGCCCTTGTGTGAAACAGTATGCTTGAGATAGACCACTGGTCTGATCCAGCAGGCTGTACTAAGTTTCTTACGGTTCTGTCATTAATCATGCTCCATTAAAATGAGGTATGGTTGCATTGCAGACCTTGGCTACTATACTTTTAAGCAGCCAATAGTAGCTATTTCCTCCCAAAGTTATTCCCATCAAAGCTATTGTGCAGTATATCTTAGCTATGCTACAAGTGACAGGAAACTTTGGTATAAGTTGACCCTTTATACCTTTAACCCTGGTGCTGGAAGCCATTATGACTTCTATAAATTGGTGACTGAGCTGGATGAAAGTTTTATAAATGGATGAACACACCTGTCTCCAACTTCTAGAGAGAAAAGGTCAAAAGAGAATCTCAGGCTCCCTGGTTAAACAGATGGGAGGGGGAGTACCCTGACCCCAAAATACAGACAGAATGAGTGAATTCAAAGAAAAAATTGTTTGCCTGTATGGTATCTAAAGTAGTATTTTTGGCTTAGTAACAAACACACGTTCAACCCACCAGAGATTCCTTTCAAAACCTAGTCTTCCTAACTGAAATAATTGTTTGCTTGAAGGTTTAATTTAGTTCTCTCTTCAGCTTAAAATGTAGCAAATGGAACCACATATTCAAAACTACATTCTAATGCATAATCTGTTACCTAAAATGGAACCACATAGTCTTCTTTATTTTTAAATGTTCATTACGATTGGCTCCTTTTCATGAGAAGTGGATCCACATAAAACCCACCATGTGTTACTAACAACCAAGATATGGTCTATAGGAAAATAAGAGCTTGTTATCCAGGGTTTTATGAAATCTTTATTTGGGAATTAGTGAGAGCTGATGTTTCTGGCACCCTTATATCTTGGACATCAGAGAAACTAAGCATAAATCCTTCAGCCACCTTCTGTTCAATTTCCTGTAATCTGTTTCTGTTTCAGAAATTCTTAGCTAAAAATCAAATTTTAGTTGGTTAAAATAAATTTCATATAACAGGTAGTAAAACCAGTTATCATGCCTAAGTTAGACTCGTACTTTAACATTACCTTCTTTAGTATGACATCTCCTATACACCTCAGTCTTGCACTTTTATCCAGCTGCAGCAGTCTCCTGGCCACATCTGTGGAACAGCAGCCATCTTCTCTACATCCTAGGATGTGCAGTGCAGTAGTCTTCCTCATCTTTTAAAGAGATGCTTAACATATTTATTACAGCACTTCTCAACCACACCCACACAAACTGGGCCTGAATTTCTTGTTAATACTTAGCATCTACCTTTGAAGCTGTATTATTTGAATAGGACCTAAGTGCAGATGCTTACCTTAAAGTACATTGGACACCTTAACATTTAAATAAAGAAATGATTTTATTACAGCTTTCTTATAAGGTGTTTTATGGTTTGGAACCCATTTTTAAGTTTTGCCATTAGAAGCTGCCACAGGCAATTTAGAGGTTTTGGGTTGAAATGGTTTAAAGAAATAGTTTTAGTACAACACCACCAGCAGCTGATTTTTCTTTTTATAAACTTTTGACCATTCTTGTGATTGTCTGGATGGTCTACCATTATATCTCCCAATTAAGTCACTGGAGATTTTATCAACAGAACATTAACCTAACTGTCCCAGTCAGTTTACATCCCATTTATCTATATTATACATAATCCTTGTTGCCTTACAGTATTTATGTTGAAGCGTGAGGTTTTGTAAGAAGTGAAAATAAAAGTCTGACAACTATATACTATGGTGTCCTATAATCACATGTACTAAGAAAGAGCTAGAAGTATTTTCATAAATTGTTATTTATAAAGAATCAAAATATCAACATGATGTGCCATTACTTTCATGAAAGAAATTAAATACAAGTTCTCTGTTTATTACCCCACCACAGATAAACTATTCACAACATATTTACTTAAACCAATATCCATGTCAGTCCATCTGAAGAAATCATCAAACAAACCAATGTCTATATCTGCTCTGGGCCTCCCCCCATCTCCCCTTTTTCAAAGCACTCAAAGCCTGTGTTGTAATTCCCACAGTTTTCACAAGTGATTTGTCGAACTGTGTTTGGAGCTCCGGTTAGGGCGGGGCGGGGAGGCAATCTCAGGTCCAAATTGCTACAGTCCTCTGGAAAGCAGAGTGTGTATTCCACAGAACAGTCCTCACACCTAATTACTTATCACCCGGAGCCTTAGTTTACAAAAAGCAATTTTGTGCCTGAAGAAAGTCTCTGAAACAAGTAAAAAAACAAGTTCTTGTGGGTTTTCAGTAAGCATTTATGCCAAGTGGTTAATTTTCTCCCTGAAGCATTTCCTCTATTTCTTTGTCCCAGTTGTCATCTCGCTTTTCTGATTCTGTAACCACTTCGTATTCTTGAAGCTCCTGTTGCAGTTCCTTTTCCCAGTCTGCAGTTTCTTCTAAACAAAAACCAACATCCAGATTCACTGGACTGTATAGTGTTTTTCAAGAAAATTAATTGCAGATAGACATATTTACTTTTACAAGACATACAGTGCTATTTCAAGACTAAAATAATGAATGTCAGCAGATTCAACTTGGGATCAACTGTGAATAAAAAAAGTTAGAGCATATGGCCTGTGGGCCAGATCTGGCCTGTGCACGGCTCTTATCCAGCCAATTTGCAATTGGTCTAGAGATGTAAAATATCCAGAAATTTTGAAGCTCGGAATTTCGGAAAAATTGAAAAAAATGCTACATTAGCATTTCTTTTGTCTTTTCTAGATTGAAAGTCATTCTGTTACTTTAGGAACATAAAATATGACTATGGACATTTTTACTTGGCATGAAATTATCACAACTAGCATATTAAAAATATAGTGTATCCAAACAATTATTACAAACAGAATACCCACCCACATGCAAAAACAAAACTGAAACTTTTTTATTTTCTTCTGACAATCGCACCTCCTAAAGGAAGAAATGCATCTTGTTCTTGCATTGGAGAGTTCAGTTTGTAACCTAGGACTTGCTTGTCCTCAGTGCACAGAAATTAGATCAATCTGATACCATATATATGTATTTTAGAAATGATTTGGAAAATATTTGAACACCTTGTCTTAAAATATTTTATTCATCATGTTAAATTAAAACATTCCATAATCATTTTTTTTTCTTTTCTTTTTTCAATTTTTCGGGAAAAAACAAGGCTTCAGGAAAAAAACGAGGGGAAAAACACATTTCCCCCCCGAATTTTTCCGGTTTTTTCCCGGGCCTTCACATCTCTAAATTGGTCATAACTTTTATTGGCGGATGACAGAGGTTGTACATTATGTATACTGTCCCAGTGCTAAGGAGTAATGGGTGGTGAAGTGGGAGGGTAGGCATCAGGGAGAGACTAAATACCAGTCTGTTCCTGGGGGGGGGGGGGGCGCGGCGCGACCTGTGCCCCACCA
>NW_015170275.1:1401737-1436564 GCF_001447785.1 Gekko japonicus | reverse complement strand
TCCCTATGCTGGAAACCTCGATACTCCCATGCCAAACGTGAGCGCCTTCCTGTCCCAGCTGCTTGCAAACTTCTGGAGGGTGGGGAGAGAGAAGTGGCCACCTCGGCTGGCAAGCAAGAGGCAGGAGCCACAGCTGCTTCAAGTTTTGTTTTGCAGGGAGAGGAGGCGAACTGCGCAGCCATCCTCCTCAGGCAGGCATCCTGAGCCTTGCGTGGGGCAATGCGCAGCCCCGTTCGCTTGTTCTGCAGCCTTTTACCGCATGGCTGGAGGTAGAAAACGCACCTCACTATTGCTGCTGCGTCACACTATTGCAGCTGCTGGAGAGCAGGCAGCACCCATGCATTCACTTCATAACATGGGGAAGGGATGGCCCTGGTGGAGCTCAACCAAATTGTGCCACACACACCTCCTTCGCTCAGCCCAGTTGGTCCTCTGCCACAGGAAGGAGGAAGGCTGGCTGGATTGGCTTCTCCAGGGCTGGATCTTGTGCCCCTCCCCAGGCAGGCAGGTTCTCCAACTGGAGCCCATCTCCTCTCAGATATTTTATGGGCGCCCTGACTGATGCCAACTCTATTGGGAAATTCCTGGGGATTTTTTTTTTTTTGGGGGGGGTGTAGTCTAATGCAAAGGGAGTCCACTCTCCAAGTAGCCATTTCTTCCAGGGTGATGCTCTGTATTCTTGGGCTTGGAGGGCAACAGTGGGAGGGCTTCTGGAGTTCTGGCTCCACTGGTGGACATCCTGAGGGCACCTGGGCTTTGACGACTGTGTAACACAGAGTGCTGGACTGGATGGGCCACTGGCCTGATTCAGCATAGCTTCTCTTATGTTCTATTACAGTGTGCTGCAGCAGTGAAAAAAGGCAAACTCTTAAGTTAGGGTTGATTAGGAAAGGGATTGAGAATGAAATGGTTGATACTGTAATGCCCCTGTATAGATTTATGACGTGGCCTCATTTAGAATATTGTGTAGACTCAGAGGAACTGATTGGCCACTGTGTGAGACAGGATGCTGGACTAAATGGACCACTGGTATGATCCAGCAGGGCTCTGCTTATGCTCTTATGTTTAAAGCATATTTTGAGTAAAACATAATATCATTAATTGGATTTGCCTGTGTCCTTTATAAAATTTATATCTCTGGTAACTGGCAATACATTTTATGGCATGCATGGCCTGGCCTGACAAACAAAGTGACACTTGTGTCAGATCCGGCCCTTGTAACAAATGAGTTCGACACCTCTGTTAGGGGATATCGGCTAGCTTGCATAGTTTTCTTTCCTTGTGAGCGGTTCCAACCTTTCTTAAGCACACATTTATACGGACAAGTGTAACATGTGAACCAGAAGACCATCTGCTGCTATCCATATCTGACCACAGAGACACTTTCTTCTATATGTTATTACTATGAAACATGATGCTGCTATTTTAAAAAATCACCTATTTATCCTATTAATCTTGTTCATATGAAAGAATATCCAGGAAAGAACAGAACAGATCATATAGAGAAACATATTGGGGCCTTCAGATGCAAAAAGCAAACCATGGTTTATGAGAATGAACTTTGGACTTGGATCTTCCTCCACCCTTCCTTACATATGGCTGAGATATAAAAGTTTCCAGGTTCATGCCATAGTTTATTACGCATTGAGAGAAATGCTGTGGCATGATTTTGTCCTAATCTTTAAGCAAGAGAACAAACCAGAGTTTGTTGTAGTGTGTGGATAATGTGTTCTTTTTTTAAAAAAAATGTCTTTAATTATATGAGCAACATGTGAAGGGAGAAAAGCAGGGACCTGGAAGCCGAAAGACCTCAGAAGTTTATTCTTGTAATAAATTAATATTTGTTTAGGGTTTTTGTTATGCATGTGCATGATGCAAGTAAGCTAGACTAAAAAGCTATTCCCAAACAGTGCTATTAGTGAGTTGCAGTCATCTGCCATTTTTCACTTGTTACCCTGACTTTAGGATGTATATTAAAAAAAAATCTTAGTAGGTTAGTCATTCAAAACACCTAACCCTGCAAATCCTGCTTATTCAATGTTTTGCTATAAATGAAAACTAATAGCCTTTTAAAGACTGCGGGTACCTTTCGAACTCTGACACATGGTGGTGGGCGCAAACACCAAACGGCTGCCATGGGAGGCGGAGCCAACCACAAGCTGTCAGGGAGTCAGGTCAGGTTATGCGTTATTCCAGTATTACCTCTTCAGTATTTCAAGCAGAATATCCGTTTAACAGGATCCCTTTTTAAATGAACATACTGTTTTAAACTATTTTCTTCAACACACACAACTTACGTTCAATCATGCAGTGAGAATCTTTACGCCGTGGTGGCAGCTGCTGCCAAAGTAACATCTTAAAAGATCTGCACAGCCAATCAGATCTGCAGTGGCCAGTCAGAAGCCCTGCTGCACCGAAACCCTCATCTGGCCCTGCCCACTTTCTGAAATCATTTGGCAGGTGCCAGGAAAGGTGTTTGTGGGTTCCACGGTACCCACAAGCACCACTTTGGGGACCCCTGCCATATACTTGTTAATAACTCAAGCGAGGGTAAGCAATTAAGTTTTGTAACGGAGGAAAAGGAGCACTAACAGGGACACAAATTTGTACTATTCCTTTGGAGTAAGAAATGAATGACTTTATCAACCCATTTTCTATTTAGAAATATGCAGAATCCAGGAAAATACTGGGTTGGATCCAAGGAATTTTCTTCACTCAGTCTTGGCCAGTTCTCCTCATTACAACTCCTGACCCACATGGATTTGTAACACAGGTCCTATGATCCCCAGCACAGCCTTTGGGGCGGCCAAAGGGCTCTTCTCTCTTTTTCACCAGTGGAAAACCTGGCTGGATCTGACTTGATGTCTCCAGACATGTAAATTAAAGAACGGAAAACAATGATCATTTTACCTTCCACTGTTGTAGTTTCCTCTTTTTTTTTGTCAAGCACAAGCTGCTCAATCTCTTTCCTTAAATCTTCCCGATTCAAGCTGCATGCGTCAAAAGCATCACTCACAAATTCTGATACACCTGGGCTGGTAGAAATCTCCTCTTCTTCCTTCAAATGTTAAAATATAAGAGGAAAAATGTAAATATCTCTTTAACGCTCCTTAATATTATACTCGTATACGGGGAGGAGGAAACACAGAAGTAACAGGCACAGAACTTCTATACAGGTAGAGAACAGGCTGGGGTCTTCATGGAAAATTGTTCTCAAGTTTATGGGCACAAATTATCACAACAGTAGCAAAAACAGCAGATAGCAGAGAAAAAGGAGGCCTGATGGATCCATCTGACCTCATTTGCTTTTTCTGCTTCTACCATACCAGACCTGTTAAAGCAACAGCAAAGGCTACCTTAAGACCTAGGGAGGAATGAATCAGTACTCAACAGTTCAAGTTTTACCAGGTAGGGAAATAGTACTGTGCTATTTGGAGGCGAGAGGGAAAAAAATGCACCTTTCTCTGTTTAAGCAGAGCAGATAACACAGACAACCGCCCAATTCAAAAGGTGGTCTGAATTGCTATGGCCACTCAAGTTCCTTAATAAACTTGTGGCTTCTGTGTGAGAAGTAATTTTTTAGAAATCTGTTCAGATTGACCACATGTTCATAACTAAAACAAAGTTACTTATATTGTAGATACTGATCAAGAATATAGAATAGCTTTACCTCATGAGGTTTTAGCTGAGACTTTATTGCCACAGGTGGTGTCTTTGGTCGAACAGTTTCTAGAAAGACAAACAGAATTCTGAAGACTTCTTATTTCAGTATATGCAGAGTATTTAATGGGATGAGAATTTAGTCTCAAGCAGTATAATTGTTTAGTGTTGTAAGTGCTCAGAACTTGGGTTTGATTGCGCAGCAAAAGCTGTATTTTCTTGTGCAAGGAGTTCCATCTGCTATCTTCATCTTACAATTAGGAATCATTATCTTCTCTTCGCCTCTAACCAGAGAAACTGAACTCTGTTAGTCCTTTCAAGAATAGGTATAAAGTGACTCTTGGGTGCAACTTCTCATGTATTTGTGAGCAGAGAACACACTTGCTCTCGACATAACATTAAATTATACACAGGCATCCAGAAGGCATACTTGCAGAAGACAAGGAGCAGAAGTAGAGAAATGCACAGGGTTCAGATTTACTAAAAGTAAATGGATATGTAAGCTAAACACCCAGTCCTGGGAGCGATGGGTACACCTGGTTTTTAGTCAAGATGTTTCTCTGTATTTTTGAAGGTTTAGTTTGGTTTGTGTACTTATGGCAGCATTAATAAAATGGTGCAAGCCAATATGGTATAGTGGTTGTATTGTTGGAATAGAACTGAGATGACCCAGGTTCAAATACCCAATAATATCAGTGGGTGATCTTGAGGCAATCACTCGCTTGCAGCCTAACCTACCCAGAACCATGTATGCTCACCTAGAATTTATGCTGTGAAATATAACAATTATTTTGCATTTTAAAGTTTCAGATTTCTGGGATTCAAGTAAAAGACCTTTAAATATGAACTCAGTGAAAGGGGCTGTCATCCAGCATAGCAAGATGTTTGTGAAAATAAAATCTCTACCTGTCAGCTCTCTACCATCTTCACCGCCACCCTTCTCTTTTCTTACGGCTTGCTGTTGTGCAGCCAGTGCTGTGAGTTGTGCGGACTGTTTAATTAGAGAGACGCGGTAGAAATAATTCCTCCAGAATACCTCTTCCTTTACACTGAAGACAGAGAGTATACAATTTGATAAGTGCATTGATTTTATGTCAATGTGAAAACTATGGGAAGTAAGCTGTCAGGGACTTTCCCTAATAGACTACGGATTTTTTTGACATGGTTAAGGAATCTTAATGCCAAGAATTTATTGTACAAAGACAATGTCTAGTTCTACCTGTTAACACCAAAGGCATTTCACATTCTTATAGGAACAAGACACAGACACCACACACCACAAAAATATGAGATGCCATGCAAAGCCCCCTGTAGACTAATTTATGCAATCATTGCTTGATAGACAAAGGAAAGATTGCATATATTATGCCAGGGGTCCCCAACCTTTTTGAGCTTGCAGGCACCTTTGGAATTCTGACACAGGGTGGTGGCTGCAACCACAAAATGGCTGCCACAAGTGGTAGAGCCAGACACAAAATGGATGCCATAGCTTACTGTCAATCAGACAGTTAAGTTCCATATGTATTGGTGGTAGCTGCTACCAAAGCACACCCCATCAAATCTCCAGTGGCCAATCAGAATCCTTGCTGGCAGAAGCCCCACCTGGCCCACCCACATCTTAAAAACACTTGGCAGGCAACAAGAAAGGTATTGGAAGGCACTATGTTGGGGAACTCTGTATTATGCCAATGGCTGCATACATCCATAAAATACCCGTACCTAGGTGTGCATCTCAGTCAACACCTCTGTGTTGACCGAAACCCATGGTGATAAATTTGCTAGTGGCACTAAGCTCATGGAAATTCTGACTAACTAGGACCAAACTCAAAGAGTACATCTTCTTCAGAGTTGGTCTAATAGCATTTGACAAACTCCTTTGTGACAAAAAAGCCTTTGAGAAATAATTTAGATTTAATATTTAAATGTAATTTGCAGCTTTTACATTTTGAGTAGCATGCCATTAATTATCACATTTTATATGTGAATGGAAAATCAGATAGTGATGAGAGATAACATCTTAATGTTGAGCAGTCACTATTTCTTAGTCAGCTGCACCATTTAAGACATTTCTGAAGATTACTCACTGTTTCGGGACAAGATCAAATCTCATTTTTTCAGCAGCTCATCTTCCTGCAGCATTACCATTGCAACTGGATACATTTGATCAAAGTCAAAATTAAACTGAACCCCTGCTGGTGGATCACGCAGAAAGTTTCTTCTGTCCTTTGAAGAATAAAATGCACTTGTCAGTCAGAAGTCTAGATATGACACTTGTTACTTCTCTAAAGAGCTCTCTGAATTCATTATTCAGAGAAGCAACCAGACTATGAAATAGCTCTGCCAGAATGCATAAAGAAGAACACCTTTCAGTAAAAAGCTGGTTTTATTCTAGGAATTATTGTGATCCTACCAATGATTCATTAATTGTCATGTAATATTGCTAGACTACACTCCTGGTTTAAGTAATAAATGATTGAAACACACATTTGTAGGAAGAAAAACTTACTGCTGATAAGGCCAGTATTTGTTGCTGAATTGTTTCTTCTTCATTGCTGTCTACCCAGGGAGGCACAGCTGCTTCTGTGAGCAAAAAGGGAATGTTTGAAATACTTGCGGTCAGTACTAGTAGAGAATAGAACTACTGTTATCTTTAGCTGGAAAATGCCAAGATCTATCAGAAGAGTGCTCAGCTGAATAATACTGTTTTTTTAATCTGTTGCAAATATCAAGAAGGGCGTCAGAAAGCAATTCCTACATGGCCAGTGTTCAGAAGCATGATTGCAATTTTGTCTACAGTTTTAAACAGTGAAGTCACACACATACCTGAAGAGACATGAAATCCTGTTTACACAACTTTGTAAGCCCTCCAAAAGCTGGTAATGGGACTGAAACAGCCTTGGTCACCCTGGCGGACTTGTGCTGAAAAATGGCCAGAGAGAGTGTGACCCTGTTCATTCCCCTGGACCTCTCAGCAGGTTTTGATACCACTGATCATGGCATTCTTCTGGACCATCTATCTGGGCTGAGATTGGGAGCCACTGTTTTGTGGAGATACTGGTCATACCTAGATGATAGGTTGCAGAAAGTGTTGCTGGGGGACCTGCTGCTCAGCCCCTTGTCCTTTGGGATCCCACAACATTCCATCTTGTCCCCTAGGCTCTTTCACATCTACATGAAACCGCTGGGTGAGGTTATCTGTAGATTCAGGGTGGGCTGTCACCAATACGCAGATGGCACTGAGCTCTATCTCAGGCTTCCAGCTGATCTCAGGGAGGCTGTAGAAACCATGAACCCGTGCATGGAGGCAGTTTTAGAGTGGATACTGGCTAAAAAACTGAAGTTTAATCCTAACAAGATAGAAATGCTACTGGTTGGAAAAAGGTCTGATCCTGGATGGGGTTGCACTCTCCTTAAAGGAATGGGTTTGCTCTTAGATCCAGGCCTACTGTTGGATAAGCAGGTGGCAGCTGGCAGGAGTGCCTTTTACCAGCTTTGACTGGGTAGCCAGCTGCAGCCTTTCCTGGGCGAAAAAGATCTGGTCACTGTGGTGCATGCATTGGTTACACCAAGATTAGATGACTGCAATGTGCTCTACACGGGGCTGCCGTAGAGAAGTGTTTGGAAACTTCCATTGGTACAGAATGCTGCAGCCAGGATGTTGACTAGAGTGGGTGGTAGGGACAATATCATTCCAGTCTTGGCCCATCTACAACTTGCCTGACCACTAAGGTCACCTTCAGAGTTTCTGCTTCAGGTGCTTCTCCCTTTGGAGATTAGGCAGATGGAAACCCAGGAGAGAGTCCTCTTCATCATGGCGCCAAAGCTCTGGAACTCTCTCCCCAGGATGATTTGTCTGTTCTGCCATCTTCTGCCAGCAGGTGAAAACTTCTTTGTTTCGTTTGGCATCCACTCAGTGACCCCCTCCTTCCTAACCAATGTTTTAATTACTGTTTTCATGTTTTATATATATTTTAACTCTGTTTTTAATTGTTTCCATGATGTGTGTTGGGGAGGGTTGGTTTTAATGGCTTTAAAAGGTGATTTTATCATGTAGGTTTTAAATTGCTAGCTGTCTTGGTGACCCTTGTGAGGGTAGAAAACCAGAATATAATCTTTTACAAATAAAATAACTTTCTCTATGAGACAGGCAGCAAGCCAACTGTATGGACATAACATATCAGTTTGCTACACCCAGTTCTCAATGCTAGAAAGACCCTATAAAATAAGCAAAGCTGTGCACATTCAGCTCCAGTCATCACCCTTGTAAGAGTTGATCTAGGGTAGGGGTGGCCAAACTTGCTCAATGTAAGAGCCATATAGAATAAACATCAGATGTTTGAGAGCCGCAAGACATGAACAAATATGACACGGATATTTGGAAGCTATGTGTTAAATCAATGAACTGAAGGGTGACTGTTTATGACTCTGATCCATGCCAATAAAGGTTTTGAATTGAATTGATTGACACGGACATTTTTATTTAAAAATATGCAAATTTGCTTTTTATTAACATTAAATGAGACTGCCAAAAATAAAAATAGAAGGGGTAAAAAGATATTGATAATGATATTTATTTGTCCAATGATATTTGCTTGCAAATGATATGTATTTGTCTAAGAGAGAGAGGTGGAAAGAAAGAACGAAAGAGGTGAAAAGAAAGAGAGAGCCAGAGAACCAAGAAAGCAAATAGATGGGAGGGAGGGGGAAGGAAGGAAGAGAGGGAGAAAAAGTATGCGTCCCCTTCGCTTTCCCAGCTACCGGGAGCCGCACAACATGTGCGAAAGAGCCGCATGCTGCTCCCGAGCTACAGTTTGGCCACCCCTGATCTAGGGGATGACAGAGAAGAAGGATGAAAGATCCCAATTATTAGAAGTATTCTCAGTCTAACTGAAAATATGCGAGCAATTTATTTGTGGAACAGGATAGTTTTTAAGCTTTAAAAACTATGTATACATAGGCATCATGTGCAATTCTTTAAGCAGTTTGCAAGCAAGGAAAGAGTATTTTAAGTGTCATGGTTCTTCATGGCTATCTCTATCACAGGAATAAACTGTTTCTCCTCATACAAGTAGTATTTCAATGTTCTTTGCTTTACAGTTTCTAAAAAGCATTGTTGTTTTTGCTCAGTTGCTGTATGCTTTCTATTACACCACTTCTGGATAACCACTGGAATCTGGGATACCCAGGTTTGAACCCCCACACTGTCATAGCAGCTTATTGTGTCACCCTGGACCAGTCACACACACTCTAACCTACCGGACTGGCTCACTGTGAGATTAAAATGCAGGAAAGGAGAACAATGTGACCTTTGAACCTACATTTGAGAGAAAGTCTGGGTATAAATGCAGTAAATAAATATTTTAATAAACTCAGCTGCTTTAAAACAACCTTACTTAAGAAGACAGCAGGATCATCTTCAGTGGTGGTGAAAAGTGCCATCAAGCCAAAGCTAACTTGTGACAACCCTGTAAGGTTTTCAAGGCAAGAGACAAACAGAGGTGGTTTGCCATTGCCCTTCCTCTGTGTAGCAACCCTGAACTTTCTTGGTGGTTTCCCATCCAAGTACCAACCGGGGCCAATCCTGTTTAGCTTCTGAGATTGGGCCAGCCTATCCTATCCAGGTCAGGGCATCTTCAGGGGTGATGTGAAGATAGTATGGTTTCTTAATTACTAACTTCTGCAAAGAAGCCAAGACAAACTGCAAAATTAAAATGCTTGGAACCATCAGTGGAAAAGAACTAAATTGTTCTACAGGTGACCTGCTACCTCTGTATATGATAATAAAAAAGAATGACATGAATAACTCAGCACAGATTAACACAGTTTTACTCACAGAAAATAAATGAGAATTTGTAAGGGCAAGCCAAGCAGCTAGTAATCAAAATGTTAATTAAGAAGTATTACAGTGCTACTCTTTGAAGTCTCATTAGCGTACCTTTAGAAAAAGCCAACAAAATAGCTATAAAAAGCTCCACCTTCTCAGAGAATTACAAAGGATTTGAATGTTAGCTCAGCTTTTTAAAGTAACTATATTTACACAATACCTGATTTTTTGGTGTGCTGCTGTTGAACAAATTTTTTCTGTTCCTTCTGAAAATCTCCTATAATTGTCTACAAGAAAAAATAAAGTTATTACAGAAAAATGTTAAAAGAAAAATGAAGCTAAATAGTCATAACTTATTTATTTATTTATTAGTTCAATTTATACCCCGCCCTTCCCACTGTTAAAAGATTTTGGACATAATCTCTAAACCAGAACAGCTCATGGTACTTAAAACTGGAATGTGTGTATAGCTTTGAAATACAAAGTAAAACAATAATATGTAAACCTATGCTTAATTTTAAACGGTATACATCACATGTGGTGACTTATATGCAGCTGCGTTCTGTACAAAGAAATGTTCAAGATCAATACATGGCAGCAACCTTCTCAACCTTTCCTCCTAACTGTGAGGTAAAGATGGATTTTGCTCTCATGGAGTCTCAGATCCTGTTTCATTTCATCTGCCAACTTAATTATCTGTTACAGCGTGTAGGGGAGTTAAAGGAACCATTGGTATTGTGCCAGATTAAGTTTTCTTCTCAGTTTAAGCTAGGCTGGAAGACACCAAGGGTATTGCAAAATATGAGGTAGAAACACTGCTTGAATATTCTCCCCCCCCCCCAATCCCTAGAACAAGGCTAACATAAAACACCAGCTGTAGCCAAAATCATATGTAACAATAGTTTTTAAGCAAAAGTAATAATTTTGGGACAAATTTAACAAAATATATACTGCAATTATCCAGTTAATTTTCTGATTTTGCCACCAGGACATGATAGTCTATTTTCTGTATTTGACAGGAGGGAAAAACATGACCAAGTTTTTTTCTGATAATATATCACTAAGCAGATTAACCACTATTTGAAGTTATAAGAATTAAAATGCTCTCATGTGGATTAGTGTCTCAAATTATATTGCTGTACACTGACTCACTTTGTATATCATAGTACTTCCACGCTTCCTATGATTTCTAGTACATTCTATATATATATATATAGAGAGAGAGAGAGAGAGACACACACACACACACACACACACAGATTTACAATGATGCAGCTGAAAAAAGGGGATGTGATCTGCTACATTTTGGTGTAGGAAATAAGATATGTGCACAAGATTCATCATATCTAACTATCCAACACTTTAGATGGCATTTCCTATATAAAAATAGTTTTGAGTTTGAAAACGACACTGAGGATGATACAGAGAAAAAGCAGGGGCAGAGATACTCGAGGAGAGGATGGAGCAGCTGATCAGTGAGATACTGGGTGGAATCATACAACAGACTGAAGAGCTTCCTCAAGCCGGTACCTCAGAGACAAGAGTTTTAGGGTATAAGCTTTTGAGAGTCAAAGCTCCCTCCATAAGATACCTGGAAATCTTGTTGGTCTCTATGGTGCTACTGGACTCCGATCTAACTCTCCTACTCCAGACCAACATAGCTACCCTACTGAAACCTCCTCCAGCTTGTCGTGCTTCCAGTGGAGGAAGACTTCAAATTTTGTTCAGTGGAGAGGCAGAAGACAGGCTGTTATCTGCAGCACTTCTGTATAAGATTAATTAATGCCCCATATATCTCAAAAAAGACACTGCAAAGCTGGGAAAAGTACAGAGGACGGCAACTGAGATGATTAGGGAGCACTTTCCTTATGAGGAAAGGCTGAAGAGTCTGGGACTTTTCAGTTCAGAAAAGATATTACTAAGGGTAGACGTGATAGAGGTTTATAAAATTATGCATGGGATGGAGAGAGTTGACAAAGCGACATTTCCCCCCTCTCCCAAAATACTAGAACTTAAGGGCATCAAATGAAGCTAATGGTCAGCAGATTCAGGATGGACAAAAGCAAATTCTTTGTTACACAGAGAGTGATTAAAATGTGGAATTCACTGCCAAAGGATTTAGAGATGGCCACAGGAATAAACAGCTTTAACAGGGGATTAGATAGCTCCATGGAGGAGAGATCTATCAGTGTCTATTAGCCATGGTGACTGAGGGGAACCTCCACATTCAGAGGCACTAAACCTCTGAGGCAACATCAGGGGAAGATCTTGGCTTCTACGCCCTGTTGATGGCCCTCCAGAGGAACAGACTGGCCACTGTGTGAGACAGGATGCTGGACAAGATGGACCAGCTGTCTGATCCAGCAGGGCTCTTTTTAGGTTTTTATCCCTGCAATCAGGGGTCATTTCCTGGAGGAACGCACAGGAGTGGAGATCCGGCAGTAAAGAGCCCAGGGGGCGGGCACATGCAACAAGCCCCACCCCCTGCTCCCAGCATCCCTCAGTCAGAGCAAGACGCAGCCAGATAAGTTGCAGAGCTCCCATCCACCCACCCCAGTCCAGTGGCACCTTTAAGACCAAGTTTTATTCAGGACAGATCTGCAGGTCCCCCCCCCCCAATAGCTAGCAATCCAAAACAGTCTAGTGGAGCCTGAGCGGTGGGTGTTGCCTTCTGACAGACTTCCGGTGATGTCAGGGGGTGTGGCATATGCAAATAAGTTATGCTAATGAGCTCCTGCACCACTTTTTCTACGAAATGACCTCTGCCTGGAATCGTACAAACCAAATTATCACATATGCTGCTAGCTTATTACCTGAATTATATTCGTAAAATGTGGGAAATTTTGTTTTTCAAACAAAGTATGCAAGAGTATGTACCAGATTTCAGAGTATGCTATTTACAGTAGGATAGGTACCTTATCGATGATACTTTCTATTTTGCCTTCTTCAACAGACTTCTTTATTGTTTGTGCTGTTTCAGCAACTGATTCCGATATCCTTTTTGTGGCAGTAGTGGCAAAATTGAGCAGAGAACCTTTTGAAAATAAAAGAATATGTAAACCCAGAATATTTATCTAATATTTATCTGCCTCTAATTAATATTAGGCACAACATATTCTCTGGCATTTACCTGTATATCAGAATTACTGATTCAGCACATAACTTACATGCCCAGCTCATAATAATCTCTCCCCCTGCAGATATGATAACAAAAGTTTGGGCTGGGTGTCATTAGCATGCTGACTATACCCAGCTTTATCTGTTGATGGGCGGCCAGCCAGATACCACCCCAGAAAATCTGGCAGAGGGGTTGCAGGCTGTGGTGGGATGGTTAAAACAAGAGTCAGCTGAGACTGAATCCTTCTAAGACTGAGGTTCTGTGGCTGGGGAGACTCCGGGTTGGGGTGCCAACTCCCAGCCCTTGAGACCAGCGCCTACTATCCTGGATGCCTCCTTGACAATGGAGTCCCAGGTCACAAATGTTGTCAGACTGGCATTTTACCATCTGTGCCAGGCTAGGCAACTGGCCCCCTACCTGACTCGCCCTGTCCTAGCCACTGAAATCCATGCAAAAGTCACCTCCAGATTGGATTACTGTAACTCACTCTACGTGGGCCTACCCTTGAGGATGACCCGGAACTGATGCAAAATGTAGCAGCACGGGTCCTTACAGGGAAGCCTTGACAGCGCATATCCATCCAGTGCTGCGCGAGCTGCACTGGCTTCCAGTGGAGTACCGAATCAGATTCAAGGTTATGGTGGTGACCTTTGAGGCCCTTAACGGTCAGGGACCTATATACCTCCAGGACCACCTTTCCTGGTATACCTCCAGAAGAGCGTTATGCTCAAAAGATCAGAACTTATTGGTGGTCCCTGGCCTGAGAAACATCTGGCTGTCCTCAACCAGAGCCACGGCTTTCTCTGCCCTGGTTCCAACCTGGTGGGACTCTCTGCCGAATAACATCCACACCCTGTGGGACATTTTACAGTTCCACATGGCGTGCAAGGCAGAGTTGTTCTGCCAGGCATTTGGTTGAGGACAGCGACGGTACAGTCTTGGCATTCCCACTTCCTATTTCCCCCTGTCCGTTTCCAACCAGACAGCAGCACTGCTAGGATTTTAGCACCGTCTGTAGTTAATATAGACAAGTAGAATCAGATTTTTTAAAAATTGTCTTATGTATTATCTTTGTTATAAAGGTTTTGTTTTATTGATGTTTTATACAATTGCGCTGTACACCACTCTGAGCCTGGTTTTACTGGAGAGGGCAGATATTATTATTATTATTGATATATATTGTGCACAAAGGGAAATGTGGATGTGCAGACTGTCAGGCCGTACTTTGTCTTCTATTCAGAGACATTGCATGTATAACTTGTGCTAAAATACAAATCAAAAGTAAAGGAAGCTTCCATAACTTCACAGATGCAAAATGAATTAACGTTTATTAATCTCACTGATAAAATAACTAGCTAAAACTAGGGTTACATTATTTTCACTTTCTACAGATAACTAGTTAAAATCAGGGTTCCATGATTTTCAATTTCTCCTATTAATTCAGGAAGAATCCAGTGACTAGGACTATGTACTGTGTACAAGGCCAGCATCCCACAAGGACCTGCATCTTTCAAACAGTGCTAGCTAGAGGTTAGAAACTGAGAGCACTTCAAAAATGCACTGAATAAAAAAACAGCACCCTTATGTTTGTTTTTTTGTGTAGAATATTGTGGCACAACTAATTATTCATTATTGGATGCCTTTTTCCAAGATAAGTATCGTAGCATGAAGGCCAAGTTGATATTAGGGATATTTCTCTCAAGCAAGCACAGAAAATCTTGAAGCCTTTTTCATATGACAAAGATTAAATGATCTAGGCAAACATAATAAGCTTACCATTGTTTTGCCATGTTTACAGTATCAAAATCCTAGTATTGCTGATATTTGATCAGGTTGAAGTACTGCAGTAGCTTCAATTAAAGCATACTACAATAGGAGGTATAACTATATAATGAATAACTGTACCTTGTTCCTTTCCTGTAAGACTGATCCTCCTAGGTTCTCACTAGCTTTCACTCCTCCTTAGTAGTTCTCAGTAGGGCAAAAAACAGCATCCAGTAACAATGTTCTAGTTCCACATAACTTCATTCATCCTTTGCCCTAAACTAATCATTGTGGCTGGATACAAAATGCATATCAGCCAACAGTGACAGTCACAGTTGGAAAACACTGGACTAGGCCTTTTCAAGGAGAAAATAATTACAAATTGCCACATTGCATAGAAATTTATTTAAACAAAATCGGTTTTGGACTACACTTTTAAAGTTGTCTTTCAGTTAAACCACGTAACAAAAAGCAGAGCATGCTTAAAATCAAGGTAAACACCTGCATTTCCAAGCTTCAGCATATTGCTTATGCAGGTGTCTTTAAGAGTGCAGGCACACAAAGAGTGCAAAGACTAGTAATACAATCTTTTGGATACAGGAAAAGTAGTAAATGTGTGCTTAAAGAGGGGGAAGGCCAGATTCTAAAAAATCAATAGGGTGACATGATCTATATTTTAAAGTAGTGATGAGTAACGCTCCTCAAGCTTGACTTGGAAAGTGATCATAAGCAGGTCTATTCAGAAGCCTACTCAGACCTACTCAATGAGGCTTACTGTTAGGAAAGTGGTTTGGACATTGCACTGCCAGTGTGTCAAAATACATCCTGGTATTTTCTGTTTAAAGCACATCTACCTATCCTAGTTCATCTGGGCTGGTAAATTTATGAAAGCCCTAAGTGTTCAGAAACACCTGCACAGGTACATGTCCGAAGAAGCAACTGCTATTTATATTCACTGCAACTGTTCAGGGTTTATCATCTTGATCATAAGTTGGAATTGTCAGGCAATCCTGAAAAAGCATTAACATTCTATTAGCAGTTCTCTTCAGTAAAGTATCCAAGGACTGCCCTTTCACAACTGTCATTAAAAAAGAAGGGATCTGCACTGCAAGACCAGAGAAAGAATAAGTGCCTGGCATATTTACTGTCTTTTTAGCAGACATGGGCAAATTTCCATTTAATGGCTAATTTGTCTAAACATTAACATATGCCTTAATTCCAAAACAGTGATAAATCTATGTTTTAAATACCATGGGCACAGAATTTCATGAACCTCGCAGAAAATCACCAGTAATGGCATACATTACTTTTTCTGTGTATTGTGAAAACTTTGCATGTAACTCAGAGAGTACTCCAGAATCTCTTAAAGCTGAAGAAGTGCCTGAAGTCGTTTACAAGAGGCATACAGAGTGACTTCCAGTGAGTTCAATGAACTTACAAGTCTAGAGCATTAATGACTGCACCTTTGACTAGAACCCACAATACATTTATTCTACTGAAATCAATGCAGCTTCAACTAAATAAAATGAGCAGTAGATGACAGCCTCAGGTTTTAATTGTAGGCACAGCTTACTCAAGAATAAACCACACTGACGTCAGTGGGACTTTTCCTGATTAAAAGTACATAAGAGGGGGCTCTGTTCAGTGAGGCTTATTACAAGTAGGGTTGCCAACAGCCCAGAAGAAAAAAAATGCCCCTTTAAATAGAGACTCGATATGTGGAAATAGGCAACTGAAGCTTTCCACAGAAGTTTTTTAAAACATCCAATTAATCATTTTTTTAAATGGACAGGGCATTTATTTCTCCAGGCATGACATCTCTACTCCCATGTGTGTGTCTGTGGGGGGGAACGGTATTTATTTATTTGTTTGTTTTTGTATTATACCCCGCCGTCCCCGCGAACGGGCTCAGGGGTATGTACAGAATTGCATCCACTTAATCATCTTGGAAATGGACACCGCATTCCCCCCCCGGCAGTTGGCACCCCTACTCCCATATGGGGGAAACGGTATGTAAAGAACTGCAGCTTTGGGGAGACCAGCCCAAAGGATGTCTAAGGAGCTAAGGGAAAGAAATGGGGGGGGATTATTTACGGCCGACTTGACTGGTAGCTTGGAAACGAGGATATCCATTGCTCTGGAGGCGTTCGTTGGCCTAGGACTGGGATGGTGACAGGCGAGTTAGTCCGGGGGGCGGGCGGGCGACAGACACTTACTGCCGAGTCCCTTGGCCTGGCTGAGAACCGGGCCCGGATCCACCTGCTCCGGGCTCCGCTCCGACGCCTCCTCGGGCACGGCTTCTCCCTCGCCAGCTTCGGATTCCCCTTCAAGGGGAAGCGGCGTCTCTTCCTCCGTCGCCCGACTCATCCCGAACCAGCCGCTCAAGCCGCGCAACATCTTAACGGCCTCGACCGCGCCCCCTCCTGCCTCGCCTGCCCGCCGCTCCCTGCGGCGATTCGACGGATGTCGCAGAAACAGGCCCCGGTGGGGGAAACTAACGTTTTGTTTCCGGAAAAGAGAGTGCGGCGACTTCCGAGCGACGTCATTTGAGTACGTCAGATAGGAGGCGGGACGCTCTGCGCTGTCTCTCTACTCTTCCGAACGGAGCGGGCGACTGGTTGACCGCCGAGTTCGCCGCTCTCGTCTCCCCCCGCCTCCCCCATTCGGTCTTTCTGCTTTTTTATTAACACATTTTGCGCTTAGACTGAATCGTTATATATTATATTTTGTACTCCGTTGGCAGTCTTGTCTGAATGGGCTTTCTCTTACGCGTAATCTGCCCGGCCCTCCTGCTTTATTCTTTTTTTTTCCTGTTCTTATCGCATTTGTAATCTGCCTTATTTCCCAGTGACAAAGGCAGAATAATTCTATGCAACAGTTTGTTGACACACTCATGTGAACTGATGATCAGTAGATGTAGAAAACCTCAAAATCTAGCACCAGGTGGGGGCTGCCGTGTTGGTCTGAAGCAGCAGGACGAAGCTTAAGCCCAGTAGCACCTTTAAAACCGACAAAGTTTTATTCAAGGTATGAGCTTCCGTGGCCACGCATACTTCCTCAGATCCACACGAAAGCTCATACCTTGAATAAAGCATTGTTGGTCTCAAAGGTGCCACTGGTCTCAAACTCTGTTCAAATCTAGCAGTTTGCGTAAAAGAAATGTAAAATTCTTTTTAAAAAACGTTTAATACGATTTTATTAAAGTCAAAGAGAACATACAGAATCTCAGCACTTAAAACATTACAAAGGTCATATAAGCATAAAATCCACTATGTGTAGTCTGAAAACATGAACAGTTCACAGAGTCAAATACGGATATGTCAAATTCTTTATCCCCAAAACGGCCAGAGAGCCAGCGCGCGAAGCAAGACAGCCTCTGCATACGTGCAGAGTGCATTCTTGTCTGGGATGCGAAGAAAAGGCGACTGCGCCGTTGCGCTCCCTAACCCGAGTCTCGCCGCCTCTGCTGTCGTTTGCGCGACCCGCCTCTTGTGGAGGAGACAGCCGCTCAGGTCGGAACTCGGCTTCCTCCTAGCGGTCGTCCGGGGAAGCGCTGGCTGCGGTCTCCAAGCCTCCTTTAAAAGCGACTCACTAGCAGAGGAAGGGAGGGAAGCGGAGGAACGGGCCGCTCAGCCATACGGCCCTTGCCGCTGCAATCGCCTCACTCGCCGCCAGGTAAGCGGCCCTTTTCACCTCGGCGCCACGGGCGACCTGCCTGCGCCTCACCTCCGAGGGTCCTTGCGGGCATGTGGCGGCGGTGGCACAGTCCTTTCCCGGCCCGTCCGCTCTGGCGACCGCTGCGACGACACTCGCGAACAAGCCCCGATGGCTACGGGACTGGGCTTGTAGCCCGCTGCTTGCGGCGGCAACGAAAGCGCGGGCCTTCGCCCTCCTCCTTATAAGTGGGCTAACAAGTGCTGATTTGACTCCCCGCTGCCACGCTCAGGCTCCTGGAAGAGGGTCTCGTGACTACTTTTAGTGATGATACTTATTTAAAAAATACAAGGTTCCTTTGCCCTCTAAAAATGCTTATTTTGATTTGAAGCAGCTCCTTTGCCCTGTGACAGGCTGTGGTCCATCAAGTATGTGTCATACATTGAATGTGTGTGGCAATAAAGAGAGGGTAGAGATGTGACAGGTTTTAAAAACACCCAAACAGTGGCAAAGACCATGGATGATGCAGAAATGCAACTCCTTCAGTTTATGTGGATTATAGCTGAAGTTGGGACTGTAGTACAGTTTTAAAGGCACAGGAGTCTTGTCACATTCTTCTTTTTGGTTTTTTTAGTGGAAAACTTGATTTCTTCATCCTCTCATTCTGCACAGTTTCAGAGCATGGAGGAACGAGGGGTGGCCAAACTTGCTTAACATAACAGCCGCACATACGGCTCTTTTTGTAGCAGGAATTCCTTTGCATATTAGGTGACACACCCCTAATATAGCCAATCCTCGAAGAGCTTACAGTAGCCCCTGTAAGAAGAGCTCTGTAAGCTCTTGGAGGATTGGCTACATTAGGGGTGTGTTGCCTAATATGCAAAGGAGTTCCTGCTACAAAAAGAGCCCATCATGTTTGAGAGCCTCAAGACATTAAATTAGACACTGTGAAAGAGCCACATGCGGCTCCCAAACTGTGGTTTGGCACCCCTGCTAGACATATAATCCCAGTAAAATAAACAGTGTGAAACTTCAACCTTGCTCTCTTACCAGAAATGAATCTTCCTGACAAAATAGGGTTGTGGGAAGTTACGGGGAAGGGTCCTCTGCCCATGATTAGAAACATCTGTGGGAAATAGTTTTCATGGCTGATCTTAATTTAAAGGGATGTCTTTTATTTTCAAATGTTTGGATCTGGAATCATCAATATATCTGTTTCCAAACTGTGCAATTGAGGATATGATTGATAGAGCCACATAACGGAACTAGAGACAGACTGGGGGGATTTTCTACACACCTGAAGAAAGTCCTAGGGTTGCAGGAAAATCTGAAATCTAAACAAGTAAAATAAATTACACTGGGGGATTAAAACGCCCTAAACTAACAGAAACAGGGCCTGTAGCCTTAAGAAAATAATGCCAACTGATGTTTCAGTGGTTGTTGGGGGTTGCAAGGCAACCACAACAATATTACAAAACCTCTTTAAAGCAAAGCCATGACTGGGTGTGGGGAGGAGGGCAAGAGTGGCCTGGGTGGCTGAAACAGACCTGGAAAAGGTCAGCAACACCCTCTACTGTTATGTTTCCTGATAAAGAAGGACTTGTTGGAGACAGGCTCAACAGCGACTGTCAGAAACTCACTACTCATGCACCTTGGCCCAGCACTGGGCCAGACTTGGGGGGGGGGTAGATTGGCTCTGTCATTCCACAGTATGTTCCTGACTAGTGTATGGTGATGTTCAAATAGAAACTAGAAGTGGCCGCAGTGTATAACTCTTCTCTTTTTCTGCATCTGGAAGGATATAAACTCTAGTAGAGAGTTGGAGGAAAATATATGAAAATCAGAACTAGCAAGTAATAACAAACTGAACAGCTTTGTTGTTGTTCAGTCACACAGTCTAGTCCGACTTCGCGACCGCATGGACCACATCACGCCAGGCCCTCCTGTCTTCCGTCATGCTAAGAACATAAGAGATGCCAATGTTGGATCAGGCCAAAGGCCCATCCAGTCCAACACACAGTGGCCAAAAATACCAGGTGCCATCAGGAGGTCCACCAGTGGGGCCAGGACATGCCCCCCCCCCCCCCCAAGCACCAAGAAGACAGAGCATCACTTGCCCCAGAGCCCCTATCTATACCTCTGCTCCATATGCTCTGGAGTTTGCTTAATTGCTGAACAGCTACTGAAGAGCAATATATTCATATAACCTTGGTCTAACAATCTTGGTGGAAACTGATAATTAAACAGAATTCCAAGAATTATTTTGTATACTTTGTATACTTTTAAACTACATGCTTGAGAAGTAAATTTATGAGATGGGAATTGGGTCAGACAAATTGTCTATCTAACTCAATATTCTGTCTTCAATAGTAGCCAGATCCAGATGCTTCAAAATTCTTACAAGCACAGATAATTATTCCATGCCATTATGGACACTGTAAATATCATGATGAATTTCTGAGTATCCTGCCTTTTGGCTGTTGATATTTTTGTCTTCTAGGAATTTCTCTCTCTCCCCTTCTCCATACTTTGGCTAATAATACTTCCAGCTATTGGCAGTTCTTGTTGGATTAAAACATCTGCATGAAAAAATAAGTTATTTCTTTGAAGATAACTTTAATTCTTTTTTCCCGCAGGAAATTTCAAAATACTTCATATATCCACTTTTAACAAATCAATATTTTTATTTTTAGATTTCCAGTTCGAAATTTGCAGTGTACCCCTAAATACCCCATGAAGTACATCCTGGTAACTGGCGGTGTTATTTCAGGCATTGGTAAAGGAATTATTGCAAGTAGCATAGGCACCATCTTGAAATCATGTGGCCTTCGAGTTACTGCTATCAAAATAGATCCTTACATTAACATAGATGCTGGAACCTTCTCACCTTATGAACATGGTATGAGTGTTGCAACTTTTCTTTCTGTACTGGTCCAATTGCATTTATTTTCTTTCTTAAGACATAGGGCTAGTTGAAGTTTTTAAAGCATCTGATTTTGTAAAGACTGCCAACAGTGAATTGATGTGTATTATCTACTGTATGTAGTGAGACTTTTAAATAAAAAAAAAGACTGTCCAGGGTTGCAGCTTGTTGCAGCCTGGTGTTTATTTTTTTAATCTGAGAATACTGAGAGCTAATTTACACATTAGTGTTTAGCATTCATTTGTTGCATCATCAAGCGGTGAAGTGCACATATAAATGAGCTGTTATCTATTTCCCCCATAGATCCAAAAATCTGCAGGGGGAGGGGGTACCCAGGCATTCACATTTGCAGACGTAGGGTAACCAGAAAAATATGAAGATTTCCAAAAAAAGGATGGGGTAAAAATAGCAACAACAAAAAATTGCATACAGGAATAGTGATGCCTGTATGTGCACAGACATTTGCAGGGGGGAAAACAAACAACTCCAGTGTTCCCATCCAAAACAGATCTGAGCATTGTCTGGTCAGTTGGGGCCTTTGGCAGTGACTTAAGGGCTAATTAGTTGATGTAGATTTTAGAATATTGCTGAGAATATGTGCATTCCAATGTCACAATAAGAGCTGGCAGTAAAATATATGTCTTAACTTGGACATAAGTCTATAAGTGAACACAGCCTTCATTTTTTGTGTTCTACATATAAAAGTTTGGTACAGATAGTTAAGAAGTGCATACAGAATATAATATATATTTTTCCTGTATTATTTTGAATTAAACATTTTTTGCTACCTATAGCATGTTGATTTCTCTGTAATCAAAACAAAGGAAATACAACACGGTACTGTCAGGTCCAAAATAGAAGGAGAAATGTATGATTTTTTGGTTCTTCCTATGCAGATATATGACATATAGTGCAATCCTAAGCAGAGTTAGACTTTCCTAAAACCATTGACTTAGGTAGATATAGAAAGGTACAAGTGGGGGCCCGCAAAACGTGCCGGGGAGAATGCCATCTACCCCTCCCATTGCTGAGCCAGGGTGTCCTGGCCCAAAACTAACCTCGGGCCCTTGCTGCAGCAGTGTCTGGGAGCTGCTCCGAGCCCAAAGTGGCGCCCTGCATCCACCACTGTGGTGGCTGGGCTCTGGGCACCTCCCAATGTCAATTACCACAACACCTGGGCTCCAAGCAGCTCCCTGCATCAGCTGCCATGGCAGCTGGGCAGCAAGCAGCTCTCAGAGTCCACGGTCGCTGAGGCCGAGCCCCGAGCAGCTCCCAGTGTGCACCCCAGCTGAGCCTCGAGAGGCTCCCTGCATTGGCCACAACTGGGCCCTGAGCAGCTCCAGGACAACACTGCAGCTGCTGCTGGACTCCACAGAAGCAAATTAAGTGCATTGTGTGTGGTTTTTAATTTTTTTGACTTTACTTTAGTTTGGGAGAAATTTAAACATTTCAGATTTTTCTACACACCAAGGGAGCTCCCCAGGGTTGCAGAAAAATCTCTTTAGTCTCTGTGTGCAGATTTAGTTTAAAGAGACTGCAGAATAGTGTGAAAACAGCTGCATAGCAGGGAGGCACTCCCTACTGCACAGCTGTTTTGTGCTGTCTTTTGCAGTCCCTTTAAACTTTAAAAGGACTCCAGTAGACATCCTGAAAAATAGCTGCCAGCAGCAAGGGGAGGGGATCTCCTGGGAAGGGACTTCTCTTCCACCTTCTGCTAGCCATGGCAAGCCCTGGCCAGTAGAAAGGGGGGGAGATCTTCCAAGAGGGGGCTTCCTGTCCACCTTTCTGCTGGCCGCAGCACACCATCGCCAGCAGAAAGGTGAGGGGTAAGATCTCCCGGGAAGGGACTTCACCCCTTCTATTTAAACCCTGCTTTCTGCTCTCCGCAGCTTTTTGCGGAGAGCAGAAAGCAGGGCCGATTAAACCTGTTTTCTGCTCCCCGAGGAAGGCTGTAGGGAGCAGAAAGCAGCCGTGGTGTAAATGGCTCCGAGCTATTTAAATTCAACTGCTGAGTGGTGGGAAACTCCTAGCTGCTTAGCTGTTTCTCCTGATGAGCAGAAAGCAGGGGTCTTCTTCACGAACTGTCATGAGCCACCATGAATTGCACCAAAATTCGTGGTAGTTTGTTGTGGTTCTTCAGTTCATGAACTTTGGTTTGCAAACCCCAACAGGGCAGAATTTGTGACGAACTTTAGTTCATCAACGTGCCCATCCCTAGCCTGGGATCTGTTCCTTTGAAGAGCTCCCTTTTCCATCATGTTAAGACTATTTGGGCGAAACCAGTGAAATATGATTTCAGATGAGAGATGGGTTTTGGGGAAAAAATATGGCACTAGACTGGGTTCACAAGTTCCAGCCCTTCAGTTTTTTACTTTAGTCTTTTAGACTTTTGACTAAATATCCAGCATCCATATTTATTTCTTGTATGGCCACAGACTTGTCCCACATGTATAAAGCAGATCAATAATCATTATGACTTAGTTTTCAAGCAGAAAACGTATCAGTAATCAAGAAGGATTTTTTCCTCCTAGCTTGTTTTCTACTACAAAAGTAACCAAGCAGGAAATTTGGGCTACACTTCTGAAGAATTAAAATGATCCAGGCTATTTTCCGTTTATTAGAGGCTCCATGAAATGGCCCTGTACTGAAGACGGCATCTAGATTACATTACACATCATGCAGTTCCTAAAAATATGTCTTTTGTCAGTTCTCCAACAGAAGAGCCACTTAAATTGGAGCAAGGCTTTTTAGGCTGGAGGAAGGCTTCAAACTTTGCTCAGTGGAGTGGGAGTATAGAGGTAGGATCTACCTTGTGTACTCTAGGAATGTTTCTGTATGATGAAGAAGAGTTGGATTTATACCCCCCCCCCCTTCACTCGGTGTCTCAGAGCAACTTACAAACTCTTTCCACTTTCCAGTTTGATCTCAAATTCACACTAGGGTTCCTCGAACACAAAGAAGAAAACCTTCATCATTGTCTCCTCTCTTCCCTAGGTGCTGCTGTTTTAGGGTCTGGGCAGTAATGCACACAAAGTGCAACAAACAGATTGTTGGCAAAGTTACAAAAGATGTAGCACCAGTTTGGAAGAAATATTGAGATTCAAGATTAAGTTTATTGAAGGGAATAATTAGCAATACTCAAAGTAGTTATGATAATATTAACCTTGCAGTATCTCTGTACTGAACAGTAGAATGCCCACATTTAGGGAGGGGCTGTGGGTAAGTGGTTGAGCATCTGCTTGGCATGCAGAAAGTCCCGGGTTTAATCCCCAGCTTCTCCAGTTAAAAGGACCAGGCAATTGGTGATGTGAAAGACCTCTGCCTGAGACCTTGGAGAGCCACTGCCAGTCTGAGTAGACAATACTGACCTTGATCGACCAAGAGTCTGATTCAGTATAAGGCAGCATTGTATGTGTTCACTAATGTTCCTGATGCCAGCACACACTGTGCCACACGTTATCATTCAGGAAGGGGGAAAGTGAGTGGGTTAAACAGGATCAATAGCTATCCATGCACTTTTCCAATTTCCTAGGCATGGGTCCAGACATCTAGGCAGCAAATAATTAAAAAGGAAAGAACACAGAGGCACATAATGGGTGCTAGACCAGGTTCATCTAAAGCTGTACCAACTGGGATGGCTTAGATCCAGTCAGAGCAAGGTGTCCTGAAAGCACACTTAAGTGAAGCAAGCCATTAAGGCAGGGAGGGGAAATCTCTGGGCAGGGAGGAGCTGTGTTGGGGGTGGTGTCTGTTATCTCCTTGAATGGAATTTCAGTGGGAGATTCCAGCAGTCCAAGTTAGATCACTTTATACTCAGGATCTCTAGTGTACACTTAGTTCTTTTCTAAGCCTTAGAACTAATGCAGTTGGATCCTTTGTACGAAGTGTACCCTTGCTCTGAGGCCTTAATTGATGTTCTGATGGCCAGATAAATTGATCAGAAGGCTGATCATTTAACACATTTTTATAGTGTGTTTTCAGTCTGAAAATTGGTAGGCATCATAAGCTGCTCCATTATCTGTGATTTTATGCTTTGGTTCGATTTGTTTTTAATGTTAGGCTTAATTAACAACTTTTAATGTTTTATGTTTTTATTATGTTGTAAGCCACCTCGTGGGGCCACATAATTTTTCTAACATAGATGAATAAAGGGAGAGCCATGTTTCTGTTTGAGACTGTTGTTCTCCCTGGTGAGCACCAAGAGATCATGGTGGGCTTATGCTTTCCCTCAGCTGGCTCTCAGTTTTTGTCTTGGAATTGAGCTCTGAACATTTTCTGGGCTCAGTTTCCTAGCAGAAAGAAGCAGATCTTGGTTTTAAGATAAAAAGAGGCAGGAGAAAGTCATGCCAAAATGGAGGCTAGATGGCAACATGAGACAAACTGCAGTTTTATTCTGGTTGGTTACCAGATTGATTTTGGGTCTAGGGCGTTTATGGCATGTTTTTTCTGATTTGAAATTGTTTTTAAATGTTTTTATTAGGGTCTTATAAAAATGCTTCACGTCCATATTTGTTCACTTTTAACATTCAGGCCAACAGTCACGTATCTTTCAGGATTAAATTTTATATCAAATATAAGTGAATATATTGGAAGGAATAGTAAAATAATCTCCTTGTCGTGATTCTGGTTACATAATTTTTGGGACATGGAGTGATATAGACTGTCATGAGGGATAACATAATAGAAAGCAGCTTATTGTTGTTATGATAATTTTAAGAAGAAAAAGAAAAGAAGTTTTGCCTGTGGATTCCCTTGGTATGGTCCCATTCATTGTATGTAGGAAACACTGTGAAGTTCCATACTTGCAATAAGTAGGAGCAGTTTCAGCATGAGTAGTAAGACTGCCCCCATCCACTGGTATAGAGAAGGCAGCTTGAGGAGGAGGAAAAGCCAGACTCGTACTAGTTACTCTAAGTTTTCAACTGGAGAAGAATAGATATGCCCCCGTTACACTGGAATAGGGCCCAGCAGAGAAATTATTGGAACAGAGCTAGATAGAATGCATAGCTTGCTGATCTCATTTGATTTTTGAAGTGTTTTCATGTGGTACATCATCTCTGGCTAGGCTATGACTTCTTTCCGTCTTTCGTTTTTCAGAAATAAGTTTCTGACAGTGCTGTCCAAAGCAGGGTTACACCCATTATAGCTTATTAGTTTAGGATGGTATTATAGATTTAATATAAGTGCTGGGCTCTCCAAATGAATAAATTGGTAAAAGGCACTTCAAATTAATTATATGTTTTCTAATCTCATGACTTCTCAGTTTTCATTTGAATTTTTTTAATATGAAAAACATTTCTTTTTTCTGCAGGTTATCTAGTCTTTTGCATGTGTTATTTGGAAAGGTATTTTTCAAGACTGAAAATGTGTGTTGTCAATTATCAAAAATATTGCTTTGTTTCTTCAGGTGAAGTGTTTGTTCTAAATGATGGTGGAGAAGTTGATTTAGACTTGGGGAACTATGAACGATTCTTGGATATTAACCTTTATAAGGATAACAACATTACTACTGGAAAGATCTATCAGCATGTCATCAATAAAGAGAGGCATGGTGACTACTTGGGGAAAACAGTTCAAGGTGCTTCAGTTTTGTATAGACGATTCCTTTATCGTTTTTGTCTTTTGCCCTTCCTCCAAGGATTTCAAGCACTGTGCATGTGGTCATCCAGTTTTGTCTTTGGTTAGGCTGAGTGACAGTGAGCTTTATGTAGAGCAGGAAGTTGGAATTATCTTTGTTTGCAGCATTGTTGTTAAACATTTGTTATATGTTTGGCTTCTTACTGCTGCTTGCTTATTTACATATACAAATTGCCCTACAATTGAGATGTAATAGCAATATTTATAAAGCTTTTCAAACTGTAGAGCATAAATTATGAAACCCTGCATAAAATCTATTTGAAGTATTAAGTATAAAATATTCATTCCCAAATAATTGATAGTTCAAACAGAAAATAGTCTATTCATACTCCTTTTATTTATCTATTTAATTAGATAGTCTCTGAAGGATTTCTTTAGGCTCCGATAAAGGTGACATGCTTTTAAAATGCTGCTGCTGTCTCTTAAGTCTATTCTGCTAGGTGGTCTCTGAATTTTTAAAGTACCTTTTGACTTTTGCTTGCATTAACATTCAGCTTGCCTTGCAGTCGTACCACATATTACTGATGCTGTTCAAGAATGGGTAATGAACCAGGCAAAGGTTCCTGTGGATAGCGATAAGAAAGAGCCACAGATATGTGTAATTGAAGTGAGTATGAGTATGAATACTACAGATACGTGTAATCAAAATTAGTATATTTTTGTAATGTGAACAGAGAATACCTTTCCTCCCTCTTTTATGACATTATTCTAGAGGTTCTTTAAGGAAACTACTTTTACTTAAGCATTGATGACTGCTATGGTATGTTATCACTGTAGAAGTAGTCATAATAGCAGGAGACAACCACCACATTTATCAGAACCTTTTCACGTGGTGCTTCTTTCCCTTTTATTAAAGAACAAATGTCAGCAAATTACAAATGAAGAGTCTACAGTAACATGAGTGTTGAGTTTGTCTCATTTTTCAATTTGACTCTATCTGATTAACTAGAGACTTTCATTTGCAGCTGGGTGGAACTATTGGAGACATTGAAGGAATGCCTTTTGTGGAAGCTTTCCGACAATTTCAATTTAAGGCCAAACGAGAGAATTTCTGCAATATCCATGTCAGTCTTGTGCCACAGGTAAGTCTTTATATTGTGTGTTGTATTTGTGTCAATAATAATAATAACATTCACATTTAAAACTAGAAAAATATTCATTCAAAGTATGTTGAAAGGAAAGAGAATGAAGAGCAGATTATGTTAACAGAGTTATGGATGAATGTTTGTTGTTGCATTGCTGACACTTGTTCATATTTTCACATGAACTATTGCAAACAAGTAAGTCAATTTGCATCATTAGAGAATGATTATTCTTGCATATATTATAGACATATGCAATATTTTAAGTGTGCAGTGTTTAAATATGACTACTTGCATACACAGTATGCTATAATGTGTATGATGATTATACTCTATTGAATAGTCAATGTTTTAGTGTTATACAGTTTAACACAATATCCAAATATGCTTTTAATCCTATTGTGACTGTTTGAGACTGTCCCAAAAAAATAACACTTTCCATTCTTCGCCTCGAAGTTTATCCTTTTTATTTTCAACTTTTATGTTTTTCCTGCCTGTCATTTGAGAGATACATATGCTAAAATAGCATAGGGTGTGGCAGTTTGCAGTTTTTTGTAGTACTGGGAATGTCTACAATTTTGCACATAGAAAACTAAGTTACACTTTTAAATGTCATGTGCCAAGTAATATAGTAATATGCTGTTATAAATTATTTATTTTATGTTAAAGCAGTAAAATAGGTTTAGATTTGATAAGAAAGTAAGCATTGCATATATTTGTAGTCTCCCTACATTTCCTGGATTTTAAAAAAAAAGTCCCCCCCCCCCAGTTTGTTGTAGTGGTTAAGTGTGCGGACTCTAATCTGGGAGAACTGGGTTTGATTCCCCGCTCCTCCACTTGCACCTGCTGGATGGCCTTGGGCAAGCCGTAGTTCTGGCACAGCTGTTCTTGAAAAAGAACAATTTCTGTCAGAGCTCTCTCAGCCCCACATACCTCACAGGGTGTCTGTTATGGGTAGGGGAAGGGAAAGGAGTTTGTAAGCTGCTCTGAGACACCTTTGGGTAGTGAAGGGCGGGGTATAAATTCAATCTCTTCTTCTTCTCTTCCTCTTTATGGCTACAACATTTTCAGCCTAATGCTACTGGAGAACAGAAAACGAAGCCTACTCAGAATAGCGTCCGGGCTTTAAGAGGTCTTGGTCTGTCTCCTGACTTGGTGAGCTTGATTTATTTTAAAGGAAAGCCAGTATAATGAAAAGAGTGCACATTAGAGACAACCATCAGCATATACAGTGTAGCCATGCAATTCAACTGTGTAGAACAAGTTCTTAAAAACATGCTTTGGATCTGCATGCCCAAAACTGTAGTGTCTGTTAAATGTGTGCATTCTTTGATGTTACATAGGTTGATGTTACATTTATGCCTTGCTATGCCAGGTGCTTATTGCTATACAACTGTATGTCTAGTAGGCTCTTCCAGTTGTTTCCTTAAATATAGTCTACATCAGGGGTCATTTCGTAGAAAAAGAGATGCAGGAGCTCATTAGCATAACATTAGCATAACTTATTTGCATATGCCGCACCCCCTGACATCACCGGAAGTGTGTCAGAAGGCAACACCCACCGCTCAGGCTCCACTGGACTGTTTTGGATTGCTAGCTATGGGGGGGAGGGGAACACGTAGATCTGCCCTCACAGAGGAGGGAGAACTTGTACCTGAAGGCGGGCCGGGGAGGGGGCTCCGCAACTTACCTGGCTGCTTCTTGCTCCTCGTGGCCCAACTGAGGGCTGCTGGGAGCAGGGGGCGGGGCTTGTTGCATGTGCCCGCCCCCTGGGCTCCTTACTACCGGAGCTCTGCTCCTGTGCGCTCCTGCAGGAAATGACGTCTGGTATACATTAGGCTTCTCAAAAGGAAGCACACATAGGTTAGTAAATCATCCTTTATCTTATTTTATAATTTATTTCATTTAGACCCTTCATTTTTGCCAGATAGAGACCCAAAGCAGCTTCCATCAGCATCCTCTGTATAATCCTGTAAGGTAGTCAGTGTGTGACTGACCCAAGGTCACCTAGCAAACTTCCATGGAAGAGTGGGGATCTGAACTTGGGTCTTCCAGCTCCTAGTCTAGCTGCTACACCACACTGGCTTTCTGCTGGTTAGCTTGTCAGCAGTACTATAAGATGGCAACCTGAGGAGCCTGCTGTGGTCTTAGTATCACTTTTGTTGTTAGTTCAGTTCCCTTTTCTAGCTTTTTTTCACTTGCTCCCAGCTTTTCTTGTTTCGTTATCGTTCCTCCGGTGTGTTGGTCATCATATATTTCAGACTTATTTAATATTTCTCTTGTGCTCTAGCTTGATTTTTAATACAGCCTTCCTTGTCCTGCTGTTATAAAGATGTCACTTGGTTCTTTTGCCAAGTTCTAACCCTGATGGTGTTATAAGAGTAAATTTTAATGTGCTCATTTAACAAACGAAATGTAGTATGTGTAGCCAAAAACATAGTACAGTGTTGAACAACACGATATCTAGATGACTGAATGCACAGAGACTGCAGTGCATTCTAATGTAAATTTTGATGAGGCACCCTCCCTTTATTTCAGTTTCAGAAAAACTTTTAGGAATCCCCTGTATATGCTGCCTTGAGTTCTTTCACAATAGAAAGGTGGAATATAAATGTAATAATAAATGAATTACTTTGTTGATGTTTTTTTTTTTGGGGGGGGGTGTCTACCATACAGTTCTTTAAACTGTCTTTCTACAACCAGGACTTGTTGCTTACCTGTTTGTCTGTATTTTGACAGATAGTCTGCAGAAGTACTAAGCCTATCGAAATGGCTGTGAAAGAAAAAATATCCATGTTTTGTCATGTAGAACCTGAACAGGTTTGTTGACTCTTCAGCATAGCAACATTCAGGCTTGCAACTGATTTTGAGTTTTTTCTTAGTTCAAGAGAGGGAGTAGATTTTTGGATATTCATGGTTCAAGAACAGTAAGCCGTCATTTATTGGGAGGATTTCATTCTTTCTGAACCTGTGGACACTCTTCTACTTCAAGTCCTTTATACTTCTCAGAATTTTCATACTTTTATTATTTATAATCTCCTTTATTTCATGTAACATATTAACTATAGAAAAAAATCAGTAAATACCTAGACAAATGTATGAATCAAGGGCCAATATAATCCAGCAGAGGTCAGTATTGTATCTTTACACATCAGTAGTTTATGTACAGAATTTAAAAAAAAAAAAGACTTGTAATTTTTCTTGCTGTTAACCAAAGAATAATCACAAGCATTATTATTCTGAACATAAAAAGCTTAGAGGCTGATTTTTCATTTATTTATACCTTGCAATTTGCTCCTCATAGGACTCAAGGTTGACAAAAATCCAGGTATAAAATACATGTTACAGATATAATAGTTAAACTAGAACAGATCTCCAGCACAGAGCCCTAAAAACAACAGTATTTTATTTATTTTATTTACATTATTTATTTATAGTCCTTCTTCCTCTCTGAGGCATAAGACAGATTACACAGAATTAAATCAATACAATCAGCAGGGTGGGACATCCAGTAGACCGTGCAACAAGATTTGACTTGTAGAAATCTGGAAACCAATCACAGGTGAAGCACAGCATAAGTATTAACATGTTAAAGAAAAAGCAAAAAGTATATAGTATGAACCTATTTACATCAACAGATACTGACTGCCCATACTAAAAACAAAGCTATATTTTATACAGAAGCAGCTCTGTGCATGTAATCCAGTGCAGATACAGTGGGCATCATTCCACTGTCTTCTATATGTATACATCGTATGTCCTTTTGAATGCCAGATTTGAGGCAAAGTGGTGCCTTTTCAGTACCAGTGGAAATACCTGAGTAATCAGGCTTTTGGTTTTGTAGACTGAATGCAGAGAGAGTCCTTCACAGTTTTAGCCATTTAAATAACATATTTTACTGTCAATGTATTACAAGCTCATTTGCAAAATACAGATATAGGGAAATTATTTAATAGAAATTTACAAGCTGTTTATTTCACTAAAAAGAGAATTTGTTCGTCTATAACCTTGTCATCCTTAATGGTACTGTTTTGTTGCCTGGATCATTCTTCAGCTTTTTTCCATAGTATAGAATAAGATACCATAACATCCTTAAGAAACTTCCTGAATGCATGTAGGGTTATAAAACAATAATAATAGATGAATTATTATTTTGTATTTTGTAGAACCCTACAGCTGATTATAAAACCTGCTTAGCACAGTCCTAGGTATGATTACTTGGAAGTAAGTCCCACTGTGTATAAGGGGACGTATTCCATAGTAAATGCATTGAGAGGTTCATTCTTAGATCATTCATTCATTGATTGACTAAAATTAATAAGATACATTCAATCTGCATAATTTTGCATTGAATAAATAAACATTTTTGATGATAAAGCATACTGTCTTTGTTTTTAAATAATGCCTGCATACATCATAGCCAGCAGAGTCTTAGAAAAAAATCTTAAAAGAGGTATTTTCTCATGTGTGGGATAGGGGAACACCTCTTCTAAGATTGTGCCTGCCACCTGTGATTTTTATTAAGTGTTTGTATTAAGAATGATATAAATACTTCAGTTAAAATCTGCTGTTTAGTTAAATCAGGGGCCTATTTTTGATAAACGAATCTAACATTAAATTGTGTACCTCTGATTTGCCCATTTTTCCTTCTGTGTAAGTAGTCTGGCAAGTTTTAAAGGAACATTAGATTAATAGGTCTCACTGTATGTACTTGTAAGTGTATATCCATTTTATTTAAAATTTGAGATATCAGTAATTAAAATCTTTTTATAGGTAATATTCATCCATGATGTTTCTTCTACTTATCGGGTGCCAATCCTGTTGGAAGAGCAAGGCATAATTAAATACTTTAAAGAGAGATTGAACCTGCCAATTGATGACCACCCAAGTGATCTTCTTTTCAAATGGAAAAAAATGGCAGATAGGTACTGCTTTCTTTTTGCTTGTGTTGTTTCTTTCCACCTCCCCAATCCTAAACATTTTCACTAGAGCATCTTCTTGCTGCACTTTTGTAAAGGACCATGCTAGCATTTGTGTGTGTGTGGTAACCGCAGAGATGTATCATTGTGCTTCCAGGGCTATCATAAATTTCTGGGAAACCTGCCAAATGACTTATTGGGTATTATTTTTAAACCTTATATGTGATTTTTTTTTTTTGACAAAATGCCACACAGTAGAACATTTTTACCATACTGTTTTCCATGAAAAATAGTAACCACCTTGATCACTGCCTGTTGTCCCTCAGCTTTTCATTTGTATCACAGCAAAAATTGAACGGCTCTGGGTTAGGCTGCCTCTATGAAGGAGTCACCCCTTTTGCCACAGCATGTCCAGCAGGCCTTTGGGGGTCCCCATTTGCACATCCCAATTGCTTTCTCAACTCATGTGGTCCAGTTTCCCCCCCCCCATGATAACTCTTCCAACTAAATTGTTGGCTGAAATAACTGTTGTTATTACAGTTTGAGCCCAGCTGCTGTCATCTTTACTCAAAAGGAAGCCCCAATTATTTTAGTGACCCTTTCTTCCAAATATGTTTGCTTAGGTTTGCAGCCCTCAGCTATAGTGCAAAACTGATGTAGAAAATCTAAATGGTGTCTTTCTGCGGGAAATTTTTTTTTGATAAACTAAACAACCGGTAGCGCTGCCTTTTACTGCTCCTCCAAAATCTGTTGTTTGTGGCAGAGTGTCATGCCCTCCCTAAAGGTAAGGTCAGCCTGGCAGCCACAGTTCTAACAGAGCTACAAGCCATTTTTTGTTGTTGTTTGTAGGAGAAACTATAATGATTTTTAAAAACTTTTATACCCTAAAAGTGAAAAACCTTTTGTTGATTTTACTTGTGGTGATGAATGCATTGAATGAAAACTTATATTGTCAGGTATGAAAGGATGCTGAAGACATGTTCTGTAGCTCTGGTTGGCAAGTACACAAAACTGAGTGATTGCTATACCTCTGTTTTCAAGGCCCTGGAACATTCGGCTTTGGCAATTAATCACAGACTTGATTTAATGGTGAGTATTGATCTCTTTTTCTTTCATTTCTTTCATTTGATGGCTTGACTTCATCAAATAGCTGTAGTTGAGAAATAAAGTATAAATAATTTAGGACTTCAGAGGCATAGAGCTATAAAGTAACTTCAAGTCATTGTTTAAAACTGTGTTATGAAGGGAGCAACATATACTTGGCAAATACTATTAAGTCAACATTTACAGCATTAAGCACTAAAGAAATGATTAACAAGTGGCCAAGTATATTTACTTGCACTTAAAATGGATTACTCAGTGGGAAGAATATGTGCAAATGTTTTCTGGATTATACTATACATTTTGCAGATAGCAAATTCAGATTGGGACTGCAGGGAAGGGATCCTGCCTTCCCCATGTACCATAGTCACTGGGGAACTGCAGCTACAGTATGGCTGAAAGTTCCTTAAGCTGAGCTACACTCTAAATTAATTGAAATTACTGGGCTTAGAAGTCTGTAACTCTGCTGAGGATGGCACTGTTAGAGACCTTAGTAAAGATGCCATGTAAATTATTTCAGTTTTGGAAATCTAGTGTGTTTCCGCACATTTAATCTGTTGAATGCCCATTGAGCTATCCAGGAGTCACTCATAGTTAGGGAAGATGGTAATTCTTTGAACAGAGGTGATGATGTTAAAAATAGGAAAAGAGAACCAAAGGGCAAATGAAAGTAAGTTTTGCATTTGTGTGTGTGTGTGTTTGTGTGCAGAAAAATATCCCATAAAATATTCAAGATTTTTAAAAGCCAATATAAAATGTTTTGACAGTCAGGCACCTAAAATTATTGCTTGTGCACTTTGCCCATTGCTGTTGCCCATTGCAGCACTGCATATCTGTTTAAAATGCCTTGATAGAAGCAGATCTTGTAATCAGATTTTCTGTAGAAAAAGAAAACATAATTTCAGTGGCATTCTGAATTTGATTGACTACACAGTCACAGACATAACTTTAAATTGGGTGTGTGTGTTATTGAAGGGGGATAATTAGAATAATCATAGTACTTTTGGAATGGAATTTTTTATAATGAGAGAAATGTAACTGTTTTATCACCGTCAATGAGTAGCACCTTTTTCAAGAAAACCTTAAAATAATATAAAGGTCTCAAATTGTAATTACAAACAAGAGAAAACAACATTTGACAAAAC
>NW_015170275.1:1368303-1401688 GCF_001447785.1 Gekko japonicus | reverse complement strand
TATGTTGTGAAGAATCAGGCAGCAGTGGTAACAAATGTTTAGCTCCTTTCCTGTTTTACAAGTTAGACAATTAGCTCATGTTTTGTTTCTTGTGTGCTTTGTGTCTATATCATCTTTTCCTATTGACTTACTCCACTGTTGAGAAAAGTAGAATGTAAAGCTACAATTTTATTTAGTCTTTTACTTTCAAAGAGTTAAAATAATGATGTAGACAGGCAAGACTGCTTCTAGCAAAAGGAGTGCTTGAACAATTCTTAGACCACAGCCAAGGAACTTTGTTTGTTCAGTCGCACAGTCGAGTCCGTCTCTTCGTGACCCCATGGACAAGATCTCGCCAGGCCCTCCTGTCTTCCGCTGTCCTCTGAAGTTTGCTCAACTTCATGTTCGTTGCATCTATGACACTGTCTAACCATCTCATCCTTTGCCGTCCCCGTCTTCTTTGACCTTTAATCTTTCCCAGCATCAGGGTCTTCTCCAGTGAATGCTCCCTTCTCATTTGGTGGCCAAAGTATTTGAGCTTCAGTTTCATTATCTGGCCTTCCAGGGAACAGTCAGGGTTGAACTTTAGCAGAATAATATAGATCCTGTGGATCAAGTCAACTCACATCACTGCTTTTCCTTGGCTCTTCCACTAATGCAACCAACATTTCTGCTAGTAAAAGAGCCTCATGCTTCAAGCTAAGGTTTCTAGTGCCATGGGAAAAATCTGCCATTAGAAGAATGGATCCGCAAGGTCCAGCTCAGAGTTCTGTAAAGTTCTGTGGTGGTGGTAATTTTTATGCACAGTTACTGGAGAGTCCAATAGGTTTTATTTATCAAGTATGGGGAAAATATGGAAATTATTTTATTACATCATTATTACATGTGTGTGTGTGTTTCTTAATTAGTATATAGACTCAGCAGATCTTGAACACAATACAGAAGCTGAGAATCCAGTGAAATTCCATCAAGCCTGGCAAAAATTATGCAAATCAGAGTAAGTGGTATTTGGTATTTTTGAACTCATATAATTTAAAAGGTTTATAGTTGGTTTTCTTGGCACTTCATAATGTCCATTACTTTATTCTTTGTTATTTTTAATTTAAAAAACTATGTGCAAGTATAGTTTGATTCACTTGGCATGCCTATATTTGAAGTTTTTCCATGTCATGATTTTTATTGAATGAGAAGCATTATGACTTCTGCTGATTAAAGTTCTGCATTAAGCTGTTGATTCTTGCCAGGGCTTTTTTGGTAGAAAAAGCCCAGCAGGAACTCATTAGCATAATAGGCCACAACCAACAGCACAAACTCATTAGCGTATTAGGCCATACCCATGACAGGGCAGCTCATTAGCATATTAGGCCACACCCTCATGCCTTCCCTTGGCTTGTTCAGGTGCGCCGTGGCTGCGGAGAGCCCAGGCAAGCCAGCCTTTGGACAGGCCCGGGAAGGCATGGGGAGGCATTTAAATGCCTCCCCAATCCTTTCAGGGGGCCCCGCCCGCCCACCTTGGAGACGCCGGGGTGTGTGTGTCGCTCTCCAGGCCTTCCCTCTGTAGCCACACATGCAAAGGTTTTCACTGTAGTGGGTGTGGCCAATTCTGAAGCCAGCTGGAACTCTGTTCCTGTGAATTCCTGCCCCAAAATAGCCCTGGTTCTTGCAACAGCATCTGTAGAATTTCATTGGAATGTTCAGTCTATTTGAAGAACTATGATGGTCATGAGGCGTCATGACATATACAACTTTTAAAACAATGCTTTCTTCAAATTTGAGGAAAGTATTATGGATGGTGTGACAGACAGTAGATGGATAATGCTTTAACTCGGTCTGAGAACCTTGAGTGATAGGGGATTCAAATGGAATTCTACAGTTGAGAGAGTCAATTAGAACGACAGTTGAGAATGTCAGTTGACTGGGAAGGAAGGTAAAGAGAGTGAAAGGATCAAGAAGAATCCACTCAAGTCTGAGGGAAATAGCTTCTAGTAAAGGGGAGGTGATCTCTATCAAGTGGTTAAGAAGGGATACTGGAACTTGTGTGAATGTGCCTGCCTTCACCAGCTTACATGTCTTTGAGACAAAGAAACTTATGCTTGTTTAAGCAGAGACTGTAAGACAGAAAGGGTGCCTCTAGTTGTGTTTCCCAACCCAATTTGAGAAACACACGACACAGTCCTGTAGAGAGGAACTCACTAGAGTATTTATTAATTAATAAAGGAAGAGTACAGATCTCAAGGTTTTGGAACCCTGAATACCCAACAGACTCTTCGTGTGTTACAATGGATGACATAGGATTTTATACTCAAGATGATGCACACAAACAAAACGATTATTGGTTCCATCAAACATCAGCACTCTAACAGGTCTCTGATTGGCAGAAAACCTTTTAGGTTGGGCTTTCCCAAGTAAAGTTTTTTCTTTTAGCTGACAATAAGTGTTTCTTTCTCTTAGACTGTAAAATTCTAAAAGTATCTATATAGTTGATATGGTTTACAAGGTGCCATTGTTCTTCGTTTAGCCAGAGACATGTGCAGTTATAGCTGGCCTACTAAGGCCATAAGCCTCAGCAAAAATAGCAAGTTAACATTTTGTTCTTTCAGCATTTTACCTTCCCAGCATGCATCCAAACAACAGTTCACAAATGAACCAAAGTTATACATTCATGATGTTAGAATCATAAATGGCACTTAACATATGCACCATGGAAGTGCTAAGTGCACCCACCAAGTCAAACCTGTTAGTCAGTGGCAGAGCATAAAGTGTTTCATAAACTGTGCGTACAACAAGACTGCGAAGAAATCTCTCTCCTCAGTGTTTAAAGACCTGTCTGTGCAAATAAAGAGTTACTTGTTAGTGACAAACTATCTATTGTTTATATTTATACAAATGTTACTTCATTCCTGTTGCCTGTTCACCTTCTAAGCCAAAACCTGATACCTACCTGACCATTTCCCCTCATTAGCAGGGGTCATTTCGTAGAAAAAGAGGTGCAGGAGCTCATTAGCATAACGTATTTGCATATGCCACACCCCCTAGCATCACCAGAAGTGTGTCAGAAGATGGGAGAACTTGTACCTGAATAAACCTTGGTCTTAAAGGTGCCACTGGACTCTTTTGAATTGCTAGCTATGGGGGGGGGACACGCAGATCTGTCCTCACAGAAGAGGGAGAGCTTTTACCTGAATAAGCCTTGGTCTTAAAGGTGCCACTGGACTCTTTTGAATTGCTAGCTATGGGGGGGGGACACACGCAGAGCTGCCCTCACAGAGGAGGGAGAGCTTTTACCTAAATAAGCCTTGGTCTTAAAGGTGGCTGGAAAGACGGGGGGAGTGTGTAGGTCTTTCCAGGGCCCTGCAATTAGCGCAGGCCTGGAAGGACGGGGGTTGTGGAGGCCTTTCCAGGGCCCCGTGCTTAGCGCGGGCCTGGAAAGGCAGGGGGGGTTTGCGGAGGCCTTTCCTGTGGAGGGGAACCACAACTTACCTTCCTTCTTCTTTCTCCTGGGCCAACTGAGGGGAGGGCTGCTGGAAGCAGGGGCAGGGCTTGCTACATGTCCCCACCCCCTGGCCTCCTCTCTGCCGGAGCGTCGCTCTATTGAGCTCCGGCCTGAAATGAGGCCTGCTCATTAGTAACATAAAACTGTTTGTTTGTTTTGAATTACCATCAGCCTCTCATAATCAAACAAGGACAAAAGTAGGATTTCAGTCGATCCCTCAAAACCCAGTGAGCATATGTTTATATACATTTAAACAACTGGATGGGACAGACAGAAAAGCAAAGAAGAAAGAAAAAGGGCTGCCCAGCCAAAAAGAAGATAAAGGAAGTAGAGGAGTTGGGGGGGGGGGGGGAGGAATTGTGATAGATGGATATATATTTATAATCCAAAGTAGGTCTACTCAGAAGTTACTCCCCTGTTCATATGATTTAGTCCCAGGAAAGTTAGGATTTCAACATAAGAATAGAGCCAGTTTGAGGAAGTGATTCCTCCAGTAGATCTCTGCACTTCTCCAAAAAGTCACTGGTTCATATTAAGAACCAGGGGTAATTTCGTAGAAAAAGAAGTGCAGGAGCTCATTTGCACAACTCATTTGCATATGCCACACACCCCGGCAAGCATGCCTGGGTTCCCTACCTGATCTTCTCCAGGTGCCCCGCAGTTGTGGGGCACCTGGAGAAGATCGGGCAGGGAATCCAGGCATGTTTAAAATGACTTTCTTTCCTTTCCCCTGGCTGGTGGTGGCGGCGGCCAGCACATGCTGCTTCCCACTCCCCAGCCCGACTGAGGGCTGCTGGGAGCTGGGGACAGGGCTTGCAGCTCCTGGGCTTGTTAACTGCCAGAACAGCGTTTGCCCGTTCCAGCTGGAAATGAGCCCTGCTAAGAACACTGTAGAACAATTCCATCCAACAGAACTCAGCTAAAATCCCCCCCACATACATATACACTCTTGCAGACTTATCTGCCCTTCCATTGCTCTCAGCATTTTGAGGCACTGACAGAGGCGACTTGCATAGATATGCTAGCTGCTAAGCAGTTCCCTCTCCCCTGCCTGCTAATTCTCTAGCCTGGTCATTTGTTTTGGTCTTTGCATGGATAAATAGTGAGGTGTTTGGGTTAGAATTTTTTGGTCATAGCCTGAGGAAAAAAGATCTTTATTTGCTAATATGCATTTCTGTTCTCTAGAAACACAGAAGCTCAGGAAACTAGTATCGGAACATTAGTAGAAGTGTTGCCTAAACTAATAAAACGAAAACAAAACCATGAAGCTAATTGTGTTGTTCAGGTCACTGGTTTACCTTGACATTCCTTTCCAAGGAATGGGCACAAGCAAAGCTGGAATTTTGGAACAGAGGCTGTTTGAGGTGAACTTCATACCATTTCTCCCCATTCTCTGGTTCTTTGCTTGTGTGCTTTCACAGAATGTGTTAAATCTTTTAAACCCATCTCTCCCAACTGGGAGGGTTTCCTCTTTGACATATCCTGAAATGGGAGTTGGGTCCCCTTGCTTCCCACCATTCTCTGTAACCAAAAGCATGTCTTGAGTTTCTGTGACCCTAACTCAGGATATCCCCAAAGTGATCTATCTTGTTTCTTCCTGGCAGGTGGGCAAATCGTTATTGCTATCCTGCTTGGCTCCATAAAGGGAATCATTTCCTTTCAGTCTGAAACCCAAGGATTTTATTGCTTGGTTCCCAGGCCAGAGTGTTTTCTTTGAGACCAGGACCTCTCAGAGTGTTGATCAAGGCATCCTGCATTTCCCCATTACAATAGATTCGTCTTCACATAATGGATAATTAATTTATGTAATTCATTGCCTCAAGATGTAATAAAAGCCATTAGATTTGATGCATAAGACAAATTTTTAGGAGATAGCTAGTGGCTGAAAGGAAATGCTGTGTAGAGAAGAACTATAGCTATAAGTTGCTGGAGACTTGACAGTATAAACATTATTTCAGTGGCCAGTTCCTGAGGCATTTGGCTGGCTGCTGTTGGAAGGATACTAGACTAGATAGATAGATCCAGCAATTCTTTTTTTTTTTTTTAATAAAGGCTTTATTTACTCTCATAAAAAGGAGAGGCATTTCGCTTAAGTAGAAAAATAGGGAGGGTATATAGTGGGAGAAAGAGAAAACTGAGTGATATATTAACTTGTAAATTAATCTGTTAGTAATGTCCAAATTATCTTCTTAGGCTTCTTCTGTGTGCAGTCAAACTTCTTTCTTCAAACCAGTTAAAGGTGTTATCTATGTTAGTGTATTAGTAGTGTTCATTCGGTGCTCTGTTAGTTAAAGTTTCCTCAAGGCGCATTCAGAACCGCTCCTTCATGTGCTGGCTTCTTTTAAATTCCCAATTTCATGGAGGGGCTTCTTCTGTTTCCCTCTCTCCGGCTTTTCCAGTCCTCCTCCGGGTCGCTGTTAACGCTCCCATTTCATATACTGTAAAGATAGATCCAGCAATTCTTAAAACTGCGTAGTTAATTCCTTTTGATTTCAGTTGACTGATATAATTTTTAAACAATTATAAATGTGATAAATCAGGAGGCCAAGCTTCCCATCACTCATTTACAATTTAATAAAAACTCTGGGGGAACTAAGAGACAACAGCTCACCTAAAACCACATGTTACATGCTAGCTTATAGGGGGAGACTGTTTTTCCTTTAAACCACCCTCTGTGTATATAAACTTGGTAGTTTTCTGCTGCCACCAGGAATTAAAAATTCCAATTCTCTCTCTTTTGGTAGTGTGACCCAGGGTCTGGGCACTTCAGAGGACTATGTGGCCCTGAAGAAGGATTGTACTGATTTCTGGGATATGTTTAAACAAAAATTGATTTATCGAATAAAGAACAAAATAAATCTCTGGATATCTTGAACTTTTCTGGAAAAGGAACTTGTAAATATAACTGGCAAGGTGTCACACAGTGGGTGCGTTCAGACGGGGCATTTCAGCCGGCATAAACTGCACCGGTTGGAACCGGTGCAGTTTATGCCGGCTGAAACGCGATCACACTCACCTCGTGTCTGCGGAGCCCATCGCAATACGCCCGTCCATACAGCGGGTGTCGTCGGTTTGTGGGTTTTTTTAAACTTAGTTTGCGCATGCGCATAGGCAGCCATCCAGAGAATGGCGATTTTCGCGCATGGGAAAAAAGCCCTGTCCTACATTTAAACTTGTTTAAAGGGCAAAGTAGCCTCCCTGAGGACCGTGGACGTGGTGGCAGGTTTTGCCAAAGTCAGCCTCATTGCCGTGCTTCTTTTGTGCACCGTTAGAACGAGTTCTAGGGAAATGCAAAGTCTGGCTCAACGGTAGCTCTGTTACCCCCCCCCCGCCCCCGCTTCTCACTGGGGCACTGGGAAGCCTCTCCTCGAGGAGGAATCCGCTCGAGCCACAGCGCCGTCTCTGCCAGGCTCCCTCCCAGCCCCCCGTCTCCCCACCTCGCCAACCCGCCTCCCCGTTCCCATTCGTTTAGCCCCCTCGGTCTGCTAGAGCTTCATTCCGCCGCCGGCAGCGGCAGCCGAAGGGCAGCCTCCACCCGCGGGCCTCGCCCTCTCCCCTCCAGGTCTGTGCCCCGCCCACGGTCCCGCCAGGGCGCCCGGGGACTCCACGGGGGGGGACGGGACCTTTCCCGGGAGGCAGCCGAAGCAGCAAGAGCGAGGCTGGGCCAGGTGATCTGCCCCCCCCCCCGTCCCCGCTTTCCCTCCTCCCCCCCCTCGCGCCTCCTTCCCCTCCCACCCCCTTCCCGTCCTCGTCGGGCTCCCTCCCCCCTCCCGCGCTCTCCCCCCCCCTCCCGCAGCCGTCTGCTCTCCGCTTTCTTCTCCCCAGGATGCTTTCTTTCTTTTTTAAACAAACGGCAGGGCGAAGCTTCGCCCAAGCGCATATCGCCGTCCTTTAAAAAAAATGGCGGCCGAAAATCGGAAGCCTCGGGCTTCCGAACGGAAGTGGCTGTGCAACGTCGGAGAGCGTTCAGAAGGCAGGGTACAGCGATTACAACCGTTGTACGCTGGATACCACCACTTGGGACCTAGTGGCAGAGTACAACGGTGTAAACGGCTTTGTAACGGTTAGGGACGGGAGGCAGATGTTCGCCATGTGAACGCTGGTAAGTACATCGGTTGGAATCGTAACCTATTCCGTTACAAATGCCGCGTCTGAACGCACCCACAGTCTCTCAGACACTAACATTCCACGCTGACAGGCTTCTCTCTCTCATATATGTAGCCACACTGGCTAAGCTCTTTGTCTTAGGTACACAAGATAAAACATTTGTCTAACCACACAGTTTAGACACTACTTGTTTCTTTGCCATATGGACTCTCTCACAAAACGTTTAGAGTCACCCAGACTCTCTTCATTGCTCTTCCACACTTCATTTTTCCAAGACACAGAACTCTCTCATAAAACACACACACACACAGATTCCTCTCAGAACATCTCCTCCCACACTCTCAGTCACCAGCCAATCAAATCACACTCCTCCCCCTATCGCTCTCCTTGCATTACTGCGGTCAAACTCAACATTTAAAGAAGAAGAGAAGAAGAAGAGATTGGATTTATACCCCACCCTTCACTCGGAGTCTCAGAGCGGCTTACAAACTCCTTTCCCTTCCCCTCCCCACAACAGACACCATGTGAGACACACACACCAAAACATGGACTCATTACACCACCCATTGAATTCATGGAAGAAGAGTTGGAGTGGATATAACCGTGATTTGTACCCAAGTACCTCAGGACCAAAGTAGATTGTATGTTTAGCCATGAACTCTCAGTTATCCTCAGACATGTGCAGCTGCAAGGAACTAAGTTACCAAGCACTGCAGGGGCCTGATCCAGATTGGAACTGTGGTACGAAGGCAGGAGGGTTTCTGTTTGCTGTCTTTCCAACCCAAAATGGCCTGGGGGTGTTATTGTATGCGTAGTATTCAATGTACATGCATCCCCCTGGCCGCTAATGCCCCCCCCGGCCATTTTGTGTAGGTGGGAAAACACTGGGTGGTGGAGCTGAAGATCCTTCTTCTCCATGCTGCAGTACTCATCTGGACTGAGCCCCTAAAGAGCTTGAGCAATTAGTTTCCCACAACTGGCATCTGGCTGCAGGGAATGTGAGTTAGGTCAAGGAAACCCAGACCCAACTTGTTGAAAAAAATGTAATGTCTAGTTTGAACCTTATCCTAAACAGACACTGGGCTTAGAAGGGTGTAACTCAATTTAGGATTGTATTGTTAGTCACTACGCTGCACTGACTCTCAGGTCTTAGAATCCTGTATGCAAGTATGTATCCTTCTCCTTCTAGAACCATTTTAAAATGTTTTTATTACAAGTAATATATTTATTGTTTATTGCATTAACGTACCTGTGAATTTTTAAATCCATCGGACTACCTTTGCTTAATTACTCTGCTTTGTGATTAATAAAAAAGAAGTATTCTATTTTCAAAAAACCACCAGTTAAACCTGTAGAGTATCACTTTAGATTATCCAAACTGTCATTCCATCTTCTTTTTACCTTATGTTCTGTATTGTTTCAGTTGTATTTTAGTCCCTGGAGGTTTTGGACACCGGGGCACAGAGGGAAAACTTCAAGCTATTTCATGGGCAAGAAAAAAGAAGAAGCCTTTCCTTGGTAAGATGTTTACATCAGCAGTAGACTGACCACAACCTTCCATAGGCTCCTTTACTTTTTTTTTTACTAGATTTCTCATAGATCATGGATTTATTCTACATTTATAAAAATGAAAGCACACGCAGTGGCTTGGATTCTGCAGAAAATCTGTGTTGATGGAAAGTAGATTGGGACTTCTTCACCTCCCTCATCATCAGGGCTGTAGCCAGGGTGGGGTGCAACAGGCAGCACCCCCTATTGCATCAGGAGCACCCCCTATCAATATGCCCCCCCACGATAAAATCCCCAACTCCTGTGCCATCACAGTCCAGACCCAGCGGTTGGAGAAGACGGGGAGGTTGCCTGGCTCATGGCTGCTGCTGTGGCTCCCGCGGCAGCTGTGCTAGACAAGGCGAGTGTGGGTAGGCACCCACTGGTGTTCCGAAAGGAGAAAGGACGGAGGGGAGCCAGGGTGGCGGGGGAGGGGCAGCCCCCAAAGCACCTCCCCCCTGCAGTTCCTAGAGAGGAAAGGAAGGAAGGAATATGCCTGAGTCTGCCGATGGAGACTCTCCACCTTTAGCAAGTACAGGAAACATGTCTTTAGAAGCAGAAAGGAAGGCTGGGCTGCTTTATCGCCTCGATATGAGTTACAAGTACTTTCCTCCTCTTTTGATTCTTCTGAATTTCAGTAACAGTGATGGTCTTGGCCAAGAAATGCTTTTTAAATTGATATCTCACTTTTCACTTGCTGGTCCACAAAGCACTGTATATGCTGTTGTAAAAAGATTGGGGGGAAATTGTAAAATTGTTCCCATTGATTATTCTTTTTTTCTTTCTTATAGGAGTTTGTTTGGGGATGCAGCTGGCAGTAGTGGAGTTTGCAAGGAATTGCCTGAACTGGCCAGGTACATTTAGCTGCCTGCTATGAAATTGTTGACTAAAACAATGTTTGTTTCAACCATTTGAATCTTAAGTCCTGCGAATCACTCTATCAAAGAACCCAAGTCTGACCATGGTAGTAACAGTCCCACTTTTTCCAAGAAGGACATTTATATGTGTACAGATATTCTGTTATATTTATTATTTATGAAAAGTTTTAAGGACCTAGTAATTGCTAATAATAAGGCTTTAAAACACAAATAAAAAGCAGCAAGACAATTGTTCCCTCATCAACCTTTTTCTTTAAAACAAGTAACTTATTTTTGAAAGCTTCTATCTTAGTTGCAAGGTGGAAGGATGATGTTAATGGACTTTGTATCTACAAATTCAGTTTATTTAGGAGTTCAGATACATCTGCCATGAATACAGCACAAAATTTCCACTTTTGCTGGAACTCTTGTGCAAGGAGAGATACAAGAAGGAGCTCAGATACATCTGCCATGAATACAGCACAAAATTTCCACTTTTGCTGGAACTCTTGTGCAAGGAGAGATACAAGAAGGAGCTCAGATACATCTGCCATGAATACAGCACAAAATTTCCACTTTTGCTGGAACTCTTGTGCAAGGAGAGATACAAGAAGGAGCTCAGATACATCTGCCATGTATGCTAGTTTTGATATCCATTCAGTATATTGAATATAGCACAAAATTTCCACTTTTGCTGGAACTCTTGTGCAAGGAGAGATACAAGAAGGAGCTCAGATACATCTGCCATGTATGCTAGTTTTGATATCCATTCAGTATATTGAATATAGCACAAAATTTCCACTTTTGCTGGAACTCTTGTGCAAGGAGAGATACAAGAAGGAGCTCAGATACATCTGCCATGTATGCTAGTTTTGATATCCATTCAGTATATTGAATATAGCACAAAATTTCCACTTTTGCTGGAACTCTTATGCAAGCAGAGATACAAGAAAAAGACCACGGTAGCTCCTTACATGAAGTCCAAATTACAGTGTCCCCACTTGTATGTCTGTTTTCTCAAGATCTTGTGCAAACAGTTTCTGGGCACTATAATATATACAGGGAGGAAGGCACTAAGTGGTGCACAAGATCTTGCGCAAAGAAAAACCACACTATCCATTTATGTTTCCACTGGTACTGGACAACACTGCTAACCAAGAAATATTTGATTTTCTCTCTCAGCTCAAGGACTCCGGATAGCACCTTGCCATGCACTAGCCATCTCACTTTGTTGCACAGCAACAGTCTTGTGAGCTCAGTACCCATCTCCTCACTAAATAATTGGAAGATTGGGCTGTTCAGTGTATTGGCTTTAATAATATTTACAAATTTTTTGCAATCAGACAGTTTAAGAATCACCTGTTTGCTTACTTGCTGGCATGTAATGGATCATACAGTATTTAACTTGCAAGTCAGCATTTGCAACTTTGTAGAATTTTGCAACAGTTTTATAGGACATGCCTTTCACTGAGGGAGCACCAACAGCACAAAGACCAACAACGGTCTTCCAGTCCAGGTGGTTCCTTAAAAAGTATTCCTCAAACTTTGAAATATCTCTGCACTTTTTGTTTGTTTAGATACGTTGTGAGCCATGAACACATCCTCAAGTACTTTCTCCTCAGTGATATATTGAGCAAATCCTGCCAAATTGTATTTGAAATATCTATCTATTCATCAATTTGAAGTCTGGACGCAGATTCAGAGGCATATTTTAAAATTACTATTCCTCCCAAATTCTTCCTTGCTTTAGGAATAAAGAATGTGTTGCACAGACAAAACAAACAGTAAATTACTACCTGCAAACTTGAAGAAATGACAATTTGACTTTTACAGTTGGAAATAAATTGAACTTCCATATCACAAGATATCTTTTCAGTGCAATGCAAAGCTGTATCGTTTGAGAGTGAGATGTTAGCAATCTTATTTACTGCTTCATCTCCAAGAACAACTCTGCAGGCATCTAACCCTGATTGCTTTTTCAGTCTGATAAAGTTGCTGTGATGATTAGGATAATGCTGTGTCTTAAAATCGTGGGCAGGAGGAATGGGGGAGGGCAGAAACGCAACAGATAATCACTGGTAGGAAGCAGCACAGCAGTTTGTTCTGTGTTACTGCTAGCATGCCAGAAAGCCACAGATGGATAATCTGTGGCAGGTGGAGTCAGCAAGAGATGGCACGTCACATCTGGAGGTAGACTTGGAGACCGAGGGAGAGCAAGTTCTTGGTAAGTTTTAGGAAAACCCTACATCCCACCTAGATTACTTTTGCATTGCACAAACTAAATCAAAGCCCAAGATGGCATACTGATATCTGAAGTCCAAGGAGTTTGGACTAGTGTTGCCAACCATCAAGTGGGGCCTGGAGGTCCCCTGGAATTACAACTAATCAGCAGACTGTAGAGATCAGTTCCCTTGGAGAAAATGGCTGCTTTGGAGGGTGGACTCTGTGGTACTGCACCCCCCCCCCCCCCGCGATCCCCATTCTCCACTCCCAACTCTCCGGGTATTTCCCAAGCCAGAAACTCTAATTTGGACACCATCAGTTTTGGAATCAGTAACATCAGACGGATGTGTTTCCTATATCTCCAGTTACCAACAGATGATGCTACTAGCTTTGCTTTTTACATTTGTCCAGATCAAAGACACACGTATACAGAAATTAATATAGGATTGCTTTCATTTATTGATGCACATTGCCATTTCTTCAGGTTTGTTGGTAGTAATTTACTGTTTGTTTTGTCTGTGCAGCGCATTATCTATTCCTAAAGCAAAGAAGAATTTGGGAGGAATGGTAATTTTAAAATATGCCTCTGAATCTGTGTGATAAACGGGTCATTTAGTAAAAAAAGAGATACAGGAGCTCATTAGCATAACTCATTAGCATAACTTATTTGCATATGCCACACTCCCTGACATCACCAGAAGTGTGTCAGAAGGCAACACTCACTGCTCAGGCTCCACTGGACTCTTTTGGATTGCTAGCTATGTGGGGGGGGGGATGCACAGATCTGCCCTCACAGAGGAGGGAGAGCTTGTACCTGAATAAACCTTGGCCTTAAAGGTGCCACTGGACTGTTTTGGATTGCTATGGAAGGGGGCTCTGCAACTTACCTGGCTGCTTATTGCTCCTTGTGGCCCGAGGCTGCTGGGAGCAGGAGGTGGGGCTTGTTGCATGTGCCCGCCCCCTGGGCTCTTTACTGCCGGAGCTCCGTTCCTGTGCGCTCCTGCAGGAAATGACCCCTGGTGATAAAGCTCATATTGTGTCACTGGCCTTCCCTGTTCAACCTGTCTGCTTCATGTGCACCATCCACCTAAGGCACTCCTGGTACCAACTGGCATCAGCACCAGCTGATTCTGGCTTTGAGGGAAATGTCCCCCCCCCCCCCCCCCCCAGCAGTCACTGTAGTCAGAACTGTTATACTGCCATCTGGATTTAAATTGATGTATTTGCGATGTTTTTATGGATTCCTATTTATTGTTTTTACTGTATGTTGTGAGCTGCCTTGGGCCTGCATGTGGGGTAGGGCAGGGTATAAACAGAATAAAATAAATAAATAAAATATTTTCTGAAGGGCTACCTATACTTATTTGTATACTCAGGGGTCTTGGGTAATTGTGCCAGCCCCAAGAATTTTAATTTTTGACAGCACAATTCTTACTTGTTCATTGTAGGAATATATTAATGTTATGGTAGCAAAACCCAATAGAAGAGTATAATTCCTTTTTAAAAACTCATGCAACAGAGGATCCCTGTGATGATTATAGAATGATTAAACTACATAGCTAGTATGACTAAAATATTAACACCCATCATTTTTATTTTACAGATGCAAATTCAACAGAATTTGACCCCCACACTAAGAATCCTGTCGTAAGTACCAAGTCTCCCCTTTTATAGATATTCAAATAAGCCCTGGATTTCAGATGCTTTAAAGGATGGTGACTTCTGTGGGATATACCACAAGTTGTTGCACAGCATTTACTGCCTTTGATTTGACAGTAGAAGGGGATAAATATGCATGGGGTTGCATTACTCAAAGGGAGATTCTTTGTCTGAATCTGCTTTTTGGTTTTAATGGTGTCCGCTTTTTTTTTTGTTCTTGTTCATTAGTATAATCTGTATATCTGGAAACCACTTCAAGTGTATAACAGGAAAATTGCCGTGTATGTGAGCAGAAAGAGAGAATTTAAAAAAATAAATTCTTGTTAGGGTCGCTAGGACCCCTTGGAAAATTCCTGGAGGTTTGGGGGTGGAGCCTGAGGAGGACTGGAACCTCAGTGGGGTCTAATGATGTACAGTCCACCCTCCCAAGCATCCATTTTCTCCAGGGGAACTGATCTCTGTTGTCTGGAGATCTCCGGGGCCAGCCCGGAGGCTAGCATTCGTAATTCTTGCACACTTTCTCACTGCTGTGGCAAAGTTGCTTTTCACTATCTCTGACTTGTGTCCCATGGTGTAATACCAGAGCTACATAGGTTCATGTAGGGTCAGCAATTACTTGACACAGAAAGTTCAGTCCAGTTTTAGAATTTACAAGCAGGGGACTCGTAAGGCCTTTCATTCTCCTTTCCCCAGCTTTCGTTCTCCTTTCCCCTGTGGTCTCTGCTGTAATAAGCCTTCTTCCTTATTGGCCAGGTGATGGGAGGGCTGGGTTTGAGGCAGAAAGGACACCAGACATGCTCTTTCCTCCAACACCCAATCATCTGACCAGTGGTGCTGGGGTTGTTTGGAACCCTTTCTGTTCCGAACCACCCCACCACCACTGGCTGGTTAGATGGGAAAAGGTGTAATTGGAAACAGTTGCAAAAGGGGAAAAATGTTGTTGTTGTTTTCAGATTACTTAGTATATTTTAAACCTACCCTTCCTCCAAGGAACTCAGGGCAGCATATAACCTCCTCCATTTTATCCTAACGACAAAGCTGTGAGGTGAGATAGGGTGAGATACAGTGACTTGCCCAAGGTTACCCAGCAAGTTTCTATGGCAGAGTGGGAATTTGAACCTGAGTTGCCTAGTCTGACACTGTCCTTCGGACTAAGCTTCTACCTAAGCACTAAACATGACAGGTATCCTAGGGCATGGTTATGCTTCTTCTACAAAGAGGTGAGCAAGAAAAGATTGCATTGGTACTTAACCATTGAAAAATTTCCATAATTTTCCCTGACACTGGAGAAGCTTCTGGTGGGAAAGGTAAGAGAACCTTGCCCAATGAGATGAAGACAAATGGATGTAATTTCCATCCCTACCTTGGATGGTCAAATCTAATATCAGCCTTCCCCCCCAAGATCAGATGAGGGTTGAACTTGGAGTTGATGGAATCGTGTACAATTTGAATCAGTTAAATATATGGTTTGAGCAATCAGTTGTTGTGTTCCCATTGCTACTAGAGAATGAGTGAACATGCTAAGAGATTTTGCCTGAACTGAAAGATTTTCTGGAGCTCTACCTGAGAGTTGGAGTTTGGGCCCCTTTCAGTGCAAGTCTGTGATTTTAGACTGAACTAATTTTGCACGTTCTGCAGAGGATTACACTGTTAGTCACAAACAGAATGGCAGTAATTAAAGGATTAATATCTCTATTACATACCTTAGTATTACAGCTGGTTAAGTGCTTTGCAACCCTTGTTGATTAAATAAAAGTTCTTTAAAAACTTCTTGTGGCTTAAACTATATTTCACTTTTTTGAATGCTATCCAATTACAATGTTTTGATTAATTCGAAGGGTGTGCCAGAAATATACTTTTGTCAGCAGGTGGCATTTTTTCCATTACTTTCAATACTCTGAGTTTGTTACAGCATATGAAGGCCTTTAGCAGTATTCTTACCCACCTGAATTTATGCAGTGGTATCCACTTTTCTAGATGCCTGTCTTGAAACTTGCTCTTGATTATCCCATTATATTTAGTAAATTATAATTGTTGAGTTAAGAGACTACAGAATAGAGGCTAGATTCAAGTCCTGTAGCACCTCAGAGATCAACAAAAGTTTTGGGGAATAAGCTTTTGAGAGTCAAATAATGTCAGCCTTCCCTTCCAAATAATTGATTTTAATCAAATCTGTTTTTTAAAATCTGGTATAGGAATAGGAAGAATGACAAAGAACAGTGCATATTTTGGTGTGATCATATAATCAGATATACAATGAAGAATATTGTTATCGTTTCATATGGTGTACAGAGAGACCACACAAATGTTGCAGAAATGTATGTGCTGGGACTTTTTAATAAGCTTTTGACAGGGTCCCTCATTAAAGGCTTCTAAAAGCAGTCACATGACGAGGTACAAATCTTACTATGGATCACTAACTGGTTAAAGCAAGGTACTGGCAAAGAGGAACAAATAGTTTCACGATGAAGGGAGGTCAACAGTAGGGTATTGGAATTAATGCTATTAAACTTCACATTGGACAACAGAACAGCAGGTGAAATCACTCATTTTTAAGTGCCAGGAAACACACATTGTACTTCACATACTGATAGGGTCTGAATTGGTCTCATCTTGGAAGCATGAAAACTCATAGAAAATATTAATGTGCTGTAGAATTGGAAATAATGAATGTATAATACATTGTTTTATGTCACTACATCTTGTATTCACATTTATAAGATGGAAGGCAGTTCTGGTTGCCCTCCTTCCAAAAGGATATCTTTGAAATGGAACAGGTACATTAAATGAAAACAAAAATGATCAAGGGGTTGGAGCACATTCATTACAAGGAAAAATTTAAAGCAATAATGTTTTTATTATCTTTTCAAAAGGATGACTAGAAGGAGTATATATGGGTTTATGAAATCATGAGTAGCATAGTGAGAATGGTTAGAAAGAAATATTTGCTCTTATGTAAAACTGTAACTTGGTGAATGAATTTTATGGGCAATAAGTTCAGGACTGACAAAAGAAATGCTGTTTGACACAACATTAAAATGTGGTATTTGTTAGTAATAGATGTAGTATTCAGTAACTTAGCTTTAAAAATGACAGTCTGGAGCTCAATGTGGAATCTTAGGGGTAGTAAACTGTTGGGAATTCCCACACCCCAGCAGTGCAGGGCTTCTAAGCTTCCTTCTAACCTAGTTCTGAACCTCAGTAGTCTAGTACTGTGGCATAATTGCCCTTCTGCAGGAAGCCATTCTTCTAGGGCATTGTGGTTCCTCTGGGCACCATGGTGCCTGCTGATACCTTTCCTGGTGCCCACCAAGTGTTTTTAGAACGTGAATGGGGCCAGATGGGATTTCTGCCCAGCAGGGCTTCTGCTGGCCATTGAAGATCTGAATGAATGTGCAGATTAAAATAACTAGGGTTGCCAAGTGTGAATTCAGCCGCAGCGGGGGACTCCCGGCTGGCGGCTAGAGCGCGTGCCGCATCCACATTGCCCGGAAGTGATTTTACTGATCATCAAATAAAACCATAGAGTTTTCCCTTGGATGACCGTGGCCCTGCCCCCAGCATGCCCGGCGTGCCCGCGTCACTTCCGGGCGACGTGCATGTCGGGGTGGAGTTCCCCCAGGGGCCCAATCCGCCGCCGGCGGGAAACGGGCCTCTAGGGTGGGGGTTTCCCCGCCCCCCAGGGGGACTTGGCAAGCCTAAAAATAACACTGTCTTGGCAGCAGCTGCCAGCACATTGTTAGTTTTATTCTCTCACACACTTCTTTTCCCCTGTGTATTTTTTAAAAAATTACTCTTCTTGTCCCCTGCACTTGGGCTTCCTCTTTGTGCGTGTGTGTGTGGGGGGGTGGCTCTGCCTCTCAGGCAGCCATTTTTATTTACTCCCACCACCCTGTGTCAGAATTCCAAGGCTGCCCACAGGCTCAAAAAAAGGTTAGAGATCCCAATCTAGGAAGTTCATTTCAGTTTCATGCTGGGGCTGTGGGCAGCTGTTCTTAAATCCAGACCTGGTGTGTGTTCTCCAGTGCAGGGTTTCTGAGGTCCATTGCTGGAGTCGGGTTATAGGCTTCAACAGAAGCCTGAAGTAAGTAAAGAAGAAAATACTTTTTATTAATAAAGCGAAGTGGTGCTGAAGCCTTAACTCATACAAGAAACTCAAAAGGACATGAGTTTCTTACGATTTAAATTCCCAGGTAGTTTGTGTCTAAAGCTAGGTTTGGAGTACAAACTTTCCAATTCACAGATCACACTCTTAGCCACAGAAACTCTCAACCAACCACAAGATTCTCAGGATGCATGGTTGCGTCACTGGTAACCACAGGCAGCAGGTGGAATTGCCACACTAGGATAAACTTTCTGTAGCATTTTATACCCACTCTGTTGAAGTTCCTGGGGAACATCACTATTAGGATTTTACTGATCATCAAATAAACATGCTTTTAAACCAAAGTAGATTTTTATTAAATTATATCTATTTTTTTGCAATTACTAGTTTGAAAAACAGATTTCTTTTTTGCGCGAAGTCGTACTTAATGTTCATAGTACTGTTGGTTCAGATCTCACAAGGGTTTTTTCCCCCTCTGTGTTCTTCCTCTTCATAGTATGTTTAGGACACCAGATTTGTTAATCCACTCCAAGCAGATAATCCACTTATCTTGCTTATCAGTGCCTTGAAAACATCAAAGCTCATTTTTCCTTCTTTATCTATCTGCACATATTTGGCCATATCACTGAGAGTGAATGAACCCTGGGGGAGGAGGGGAATAGAAAACAAGAAATTATGTAGACATTTTCAGAATAGACATTCATTCAAGGGAAAATATTTAGGCTACATTATGCCACTAGAATATAAATAGTTCTTGATAAATCATAGTTGCATTTTATTTACAAAAGGGAGTGGGTGTACTTTTGCATCTCTGGGGATGTAGTTCATGGAACAGATCATAATTTTGTCCAGCTACATATACAACAAACAATTTTTTCATAATCTGAAGACTTAGATTGGTTCCAACCAGCTTTCCCACTGGTGGAAAAGGGAGGAGAGGATCCCCTTTGACCAGCAAAGACCTGTGGTGAGGATCCTGGAACCCACATAGACAAAAGTTATGTGGAATGGGGGCTGCAGTACAGAAGAAGAAGAGATTGGATTTATACCCCGCCCTTCACTACCCAAAGGAGTGTCAGAATGGCTTACAAACTCCTTTCCCCTCCCCACAACAGACACCCTGTGAGGTAGGTGGGGCTGAGAGAGCTCTGACAGCAACTGCTCTTTTTCAGGAACAGCTGTGCCAGAACAATGGCTTGCCCAAGGCCATCCAGCAGGTGCAAGTGGAGGAATGAGGAATCAAACCCGGTTCTCCCAGATTAGAGTCCACACACTTAACCACTACACCAAACAGAGGGGAATTAGGTGAGGTTGAATGAAAAAGATGGCTGGTTACAACCCATTGTCCTTCTCTTCAGCCCCACAATGAGTGCAGCTTCTGGACTGAGAGGGTAAAAAGCATTCTTGGTTCACACTGGATGTGATGTCAGTGTTGGTGCAACATGAATCATAGGACAGCATCTCCTCCTCATCTCCCACAAAGCAGCAAGGTAAATTCCTCTCCCCGCCATCAAGAGGGCTCTTTTAAAATAACAGTTGAACACTATTGTAGCAAACTGTGCATTGGGTTTTCTGGACTCTCAGCTTTCATTTTAAAGAGTAAGTCTTCAGCCATTTTCTTTATGAAGATATTTATTTATTTATTTATTTTTGCATTTGATTTATATACTGCTCCAACCCCGAAGGGTCTCTGAGCGGTTTACATACAGGTAAAGATATAAGGGGAAAGGCATATCTTCACAATGAGAGTAATGAGCTTAATGAGAGTAATGAGCGTAAAAAAAAGCTGGGAATTCAGAAAAATTTACACATAATATTCCTGTCCTGCTGATTTTTTTAAAATGAAAAAGTCATGTAGGGGATGGACACTGCCAGGGGACTGGTGCAGGGAAACTGCGAGGAAACCTGCCTTGTGTAAGTGTTGCTGCAGCTGCACTGTATTGGCAGCTGCAGCAGAAACACAGAAACCACACAAACATGTCACTGTGTGGACAACTCCTAAGTTAGGTTTTGAAACTGATTCTGTGTGGTGGCCAGTCCAAGAACTCTAGCCACTAGTTATCATTAACCCTAAAGAATGAGGTTATTTTACACTTTAAGCTGTGATTTCCTTCCCTTACACTGAATTCCTATTATTCTAGTTTAATGAAAACAAAATAAGCTTATGCAGACTATTTAAAAATTAGCTTGTAAACATTTCCACCCAATTATATTAAGAAAATATTTAGGTAGAGGTAAAGGTTTCCTTTGCTTGAAAGCCAGTTGAATCCAACTGTAGGAGCTGGTGCTCATCTCTGTTTCTAAGCCAAAGAGCCAGCACTGTCCAAAGACTTCTCTGTGGTCATATGGCTGGCATAACTAGACGCTGAGGAGCACAGAACGCTGTTACCTTCCCATCGAAGCAGTACCTATTTATCTACTTGCAATTTCTTGCTTTCGAACTGCTAGGTTGGCAGGAGCTGGGGCCAGAGATGGGAGCTCACTCCGTCACAGGGCACTAGGGTCTCAAACTGCCGAACTACTGACCTTCTGGTCTGCAGGTCAGCATCTTAACCTCTGAGCCACCACAGCCCTAAGAAAATATTTACAGTTGCATAAATTACAAAAAATGACAGAAAATAGCACTAACTTTACTTTTAAAATATTTGCTCCATGCTTAATTGTGAGTAATAAATGTACCTTTTTATAACATTCCACAGAAATGATTGGATTACATATTGAGAAATGCTCTAGAATTCCTACTCTGTCGTCAACAGAAGTTAAGCAAAAATTGCGAGTACCAATTTGGTTCTCCTATGTTTACTCTTTCTAGCTTGGATCCTCAGTGACTTCTGTGACAGATTATGTTCCCCTTACTAGTCCATGTATTTGCTGAACCCTCCTGAGCTTTTGGATGTTTCCCTGTCATTGGAATCTTTGCAAAAATTATTATGGGCTTTGTTTTGCAAATTCAGTAAAATGGCCCTGGAGTACATTGTCCTAAACCTGTGTATAGCTGAGATATTTTTCTCTAGTCAGATTTAACACAAAAATAGGTCCCATTCAGGAATATAGTAAATACTCTGAATGTGAAAAATAATATTTCCAGGCAGTTATTCAGGTACCTTTTTGTCTGGATTTATTTTTCCAAGTGGCAGGAAGGCAAGTGGGACTCACCAGATATTTGTATGTTAGGAATGTTGCCCATCCAGAACAAATAGCCCATTTCCCGTCAAACAGGATTGTCCTGATTGACATTTCTGTGCAAAATGTTTGTGCATTGTGCAAGTTATTGTGATGTCTCCCTAACTTTGGTATTCTGTACAGGAACAGGCCTTGTTCACATAGGAATACCTTTATCTTGAGGCTGCATGCATGCTAAGCCAGCAAGGAAAAGGCTGTACTTGCATCTGTGGAAGGCTGGAGGGGTAGTCAAAGAGGTGCAGAGGCTGTGACTTCTTTCTTCCTCCTCCTCAAAATAGTTGTACTAGTTAGAACCGACACGCCTTGCATATTATCTATCCAGTAGATTTTTGTCCTGCCCTTCCTCCAGGGACCTCAGAGCAGCATATGTGGTTTCCCTTCCCTCACATTATGTTCACAACAACCCTGTAAGGTAGGCCAAGAGAGTGTGATTGACCTAGGTCATCAATGAGTTTCATTGCTGAGGAAGGATTTGAACCCAGGTCTCCCACATCCCAGTACTTTAATCATTACCCTGTGCCATGACCTGGATAGCCCAGGCTAGCCCAGTCCCATCAGATATTGGAAGCTAAGCAGGGTCAGCCTTGGCCAGTATTTGGAAGGGTGACCTCCAAGAAATACCAGGGTTGTGATGCAGAGGCAGTCAATGGCAAACCACCTCTGAAACAGCTCTTGCCTTAAAAACAAGTTTAGCTCGCCACCTAGTGGTGAATAACACTAAAAGAGCAAGAACTCCTGGCTGCCAGACAAACTTAGGATCCCCTGGCTATTCTACACACAATGCCACATGATAATTAATAATTAATTACTACACTGTACTGTACTAGATGGGGGATATTGATAGGGGGCTTGGATCTTCCTCCTTGGCCTTAGGCAGATCCTTGCCCTGGAGACAGACTGGGTTCCTAATAACAATTTGTTTAATTCTGATATGAAATAATCTGAGTCAGTTTTTTTAAATTGACAAACAAACTGGAGCAGACTTCTTTTTTTTGCACACTCCTAGTTCATTGTTATTGTTGAGACATTTTCCCACAGTTGTATTTGTTGGGATTGAGAATCCCTTCCCCATTGTATTCTATAGTTCAGTGTCACTCTTCCTTCCATTCTCTTTAAAAAGTTCAAAAATGTATTTTCTCTCCTGCTAAAATAAGACATCTGTTTTCTTAATTTTATGTTACTGCAATTCAGCTTCCTTGGCTTTATTTCCAGAAGTCTTTTTTAAAAAGTCCTCTCTAAATACATTTAGAGACTGCCCAGTTTATATAATCTAATAGATACTGGTTTTCCAGAGGAAAATCTTGAGAAGTTAATTAACAGTATAAAAAGTGAGGAAACAAATGGACAAATGAGATACTTGAAGACACTTACAGAATTAGGAACTATTCCCACCAGGGCTCCCCCGCCTTCTTGAGCCTGGGAGCATCTTTGGAATTCTGACACAGCATGATGGGTGGAGGTGGAGCCAGCCATAAAATGGCTGCCGCAGTCACACAGTGACAATCCTTATGTTGTGGTGGCAGCTGCTGCCAAAGCAACATTTTAAAAAATCCGCATAGCCAATCAGATCTCCATTGGCCAGTCAGAAGCCTTGCTGTGCAAAAGTCCCACCTGGGCCCTCCCACTTTCTAAAAACGTTTTGCGGGTACTAGGAAACTTGTTGTCGGGCTCCATGTTGGGGACCATTGATTTACACTATACCATGTAGAGCCAGTGTGGTGGTTAAAAGTGCTGGACTATGATCTGAGAAATATAGGTTCAAATTTCCACACTGTCATGGAAGCTTGCTGGGTGACCTTAACTCTCAGTCTCACAGGGTTATTCAGAGGATAAAAAAATAGGAGAGGTGAATGAAGTGATCTGTTATGGGCCCCCATTGGGGAGAAAAGCAGAATATAAATAAACTGGTAATATATTTGATATAATTTTGGAAAGACTTACCATAAGGTTTGAGAAATGATTCTGAAGCAAGTTGTTCAGTCCTGTCATGGAGAGCAGATGAGTACTACCCTCTTTTACAGCATACTGAGTAAAAAGTTTAAAAAGTTCTTCACTACTCATATTGGCCATGTTTTTGTATTTTAAAAATGTTAAAATGTTTCTGAAGAAAAGCTAGAAAAAGAAAACCCAAAGTTAACATTTTGAGGTTTGTAAGGAGAAAATACATTGAATTTGAGAGCAGACAAAAAAGTGTGCTACATGCATTTGGAAAATAGTAGGACTAATATGTATGACAATTTATGGTAAAGTCATTTCTTTTACAAAGAGATTTTTAATTCTGCCAACACAAAAATAAGTACAAACTCATTGACCTTATTATATATAAACTTCCCAATGTTTATGAAGGTATATTATTTTCTTGTATAGGAAAACTGTTTCTAAAGCAGTTATGATAGGAGAAATAAAAATACTTTATATACAGCATAATGCAATTAACTCTAAAATAGTACATTCCTATGAGACATTAAAAAAGACATTATACATATAAAACATACTTTACCTAATGCTCTAACCCAGAGGCAGTACAGGTGTAACTGAGAAGCTCTGGGTTGGGACACACTTTATAGATTTTGCCAGCTTTCACTCCACCCTGATGACGAAATATTATTTCCTTTGCTTGTTTTCAAGAGAGCCACCTTGGTGTAGTGGTTAAGAGCAGTGGACTCTAATCTGGAGTACTGGGTTTGATTCCCTACTTCTCCACATAAAACCAGCTGGGTAACCTTGGGTCAGTTACAGTTCTCTCAGAACTCTCTCAGCCCCACCTACCTCACAGGGTGTCTGTTGAGGGGAGAGGAAGGGAAGGTGATTGTAATCCACTGTGAGACTCCTTTGGGTAGTGAGAACAGGGTATAAAACCAATTATTTTTCTTCTTCCTCCTCCTCCTCCTTCATTTTTCTATTAAATTTTTAACAGGTGTCCAAGCTTTGTCAGATTTACATATGGTGTTTTGCCATTTTTCCCCCATTTCTCTTTGTAATCCAAATTTCTGTGATATGCTAAGAAATACCATAATGTTGTATTTAACATGGTTTTTATATGAAAAGGTTTACAGAGCTGATTATACATTTTGGTAATCTCTGGAATGTGCTTGTGGCTATAGGGATTAAGGTATTAGAATGGATCTTCTTCTGCAGTTGGATTGGCACATAAACATTTTTGAATGAATTGAGTCTTTATTTATCTGCCATCCAGCCACAGCTGATTTATGGCGATTTCCTGGGCAAGAGAGGTTCAGAGGAGGTAGCCATTGTCTGTCTCTGCCTCCCAACCCTGGACTTCCTTGGTAGTTTCCTATTCAAATACCAACTAGGGCAGATCCTGCTTAGCTTCTGAGATCTGACAAGATTGGTCTAGCCTGGGCTGTCCAGATCAGGTTGTAACTAATACTACCTTATTTCTTTGACTTGGCTTACAAATGATTCAGATGTTTCTGTTTTAATGATGTTGCTCCTTCTGTTGTTTAGTATTTCTGCAAAATGCATTTTTATGCAACTTTGTATGCTTAACTTTCTCAAAATAAAATTTAAATCTGAAAAAAATGAAAGCACCTCTTGATACCTTCAGTTCTCAGAAATCTGCTGCGGGTGTTTGCATTTTGAATGTTGGTGTGTTATTGATGGGTTTTAATCATTATATTGTACTTTATTGCTTTGACTTGTGGAAGATCAGTATAGCATGTTTTAAATAAATGAAAGTAAAGTATAAATCACCCTGACCTTGGTTGGCCTAGGCTAGCCTGATCTCATCAGATCTCAAAAGCTAAGGAGGGTGGGCCCTGGTTAATACTTGGATAGGAGACCACCAAGGAAGTCTGGGTTGCTATGCAGAGGCAGGCAATGGGAAAACCACCTCTGTTCATGTCTTGCCTTGAAAAACCTTCAGGGTCACCATAAGTCAGCTGCAATCTGATGTCACTTTACACACACAAGGTGTAAGTTTCTGGATTGGCTGTGCTGTGTTAGGGTTTTACAATGAACACCACTACTTTGTACTGAGGTCTGCTCAGCACAGATGTGTCACTAAGCTGACAAGTACTGCCTATTACTGCTTGTTTATCTGCTGTACATCTGGACACCCCCACATTTCCCACAGGGTGTGTGCATGCCCTGAATGCATTGGGTGTTACATGCACTGAATGCAGGCAGCTTAATAGCAAGCTGAGAGCTTTGAAGATATCTCATTCCGAAATTACTACTGACCTTAAAGAAATAGTGTTCTCTGTATTTACCTTTCATTTCCTTAAACTTGCTGATAAATGAGATTTCTGAAAATATATTACTTTGTTGGTGCTTGTAGTAAATCTTCTGGAGGTGACACCATCATGCAGGTGGGGGACACTCTATCATTTGAGAAAAACTTTATAGTTACCGTAGAATTTTTTCTCAAACGCTAGAGCATCCTCCACGCCCTGCATGATGATGTCACCCCCAGGAAAAGTCCAGGAAGAAGAAGAGAACCCCTCAGCTGTAACACCGTAAGGACCTAGCAACCCTATTTCCAGGTCTATTTTGGCCTTTGAGAGAGTAGGTGGGAAAATTCCAGGAGATTTTGGGGTAGAGTCTGAGGATGGCAGGTTTGGGGCGGGGAGAGGCCTCAGCCGACTATAATGCCATAGAGTCCATTCTCCAAAGCAGTCATTTTCTCCAGGTGGACAGATCCCTGTCACCTAGAGTTCAGTTGTTTCCAGGTGGGAAGAGGATGTTTGGGTGTAGTTAAGCTTACCAAATGCCGGCGGGGGATCTGCAGCTCTTTACAGGATCCCTGCCGCGGGGGACGGCGATACGTGGGCTGTTTGGAGTCCCGTTGCCAGAGCGACACATAGCGTCACATCCTGGCGACGGCGGGTGCACCGCGTATCGCCGTCCCCTGCGGCAGGGATCCTGTAAAGAGCTGCAGATCGCCCGCTAGCATTTGGTAAGCCTAGGTGTAGTCAGTGACATGGTGTCTGAATAATCTTAATTATATTACTGTGACAGTCAGACCAATTTGTGGGGAATGCAGATATGCATACAGTTCTTTGATGGAATGCTAATACGGCAGGATTATTTATCTGATTAGTCACCAGGAGGCCTTGATCAATGATCCAATAACCAGAGATTGGGTGAGGCTTGGCTACTGTCCTCAGTAAGTGTGATAAAATTAGTCACAGTCCTGCATACTTTGATAGCAACTTTATTTTTGGTGTAATAATGGACCAAAACTTGTTTATTGCCTTATGTAAAAGAGAAGAGATGGAGGGAGAAAGGACAGAAGGACAAAATGAAGGTCTGTTGACAACACCTCTTTGATGCTGGATACTCATAGGTGTTACTTATCTCCTTCGTTGTCAGGATAGTAGTCAACAAAACAAAGGATGTTGAATGTACATATGTTTCCATTTTGTCAAGGGAGGAAACTTCAGTTTACCAAGGTTAACTAGGACATTTCCCATTGCCAGACTTTTGGGATTATATACTGGATACAAATTAGCATACATATTGCTTGTGTCCTGAGGAGTAGTATCTTTAACCTGAGGGCAGCTGGTAAGTTAAGTTAAATTAAGCCAGTAAATTAGTTTCATAAAAACAAGATTTTCCTATGTACAGTGACCAGAACTGTATATAGTATTCCAAATGAGGTTGCACCATCGATTTATACGGGGGCATTATTATTTTGTTTTGGCTCTATGATCTAAGGACTATGATGAACAACTTGCTGCTCCCCATTATCTCTCATCTATAAATACAGTATTACTTCTGCCTTTAAATAAAGAGGTGATTTAACACAATGGAAACATCCTTGATTTTTCTCACTAGTTTTAATTGTATTCTTTTTCAACTCCTAGCAACTCCTATGTTCTTACCTTTCCCTGCTATCTTTTTTCTTCACACCCACCCCCTAATCTACCTTTTATCTGCCTCCCATATTTATTTATTTCATTTATATCCTTCCTTTCTTAACAATGTAGACCTGAAGCAGCTTATATCGTTCTCTTCTCCTCCATTTTATCCTCACAACAACCCTGTGAACAGTGTTCCCTCTCAGCCGAGTTAGTGTGAGCGATCTCAGTTTTTTAGCCTCCGGCTCGCACATTTTTGTCTTAGCTCAGAAAGGATGGCTCCAGAGCAAACTAATTTATGCAGTAGCCAAATCGCTTGCTCACAACTTTAATGCCAGTAGCTCACAAAGCAGAATGTTTGCTCACAAGACTCAACAGCTTAGAAGAAGCATTGCCTGTGAGGTAGGTTAGGCTGAGAATGTGTAATTGGCCCAAGGTCACCCACTGAGTTTCTAGGTTAGAATGGGGATTTGAGGTTCTAGTATGAAACGCTAACCACTGCACTATATAGGCTTTTTGGGGGGTGGCTGCTGTTGAACATTAGCAAGCAGCCAGACCTAAGTGAGTCATGCAAGCTGTGTGGTATCCAATGTTCCCTCTAAGCTGTGGGGTCTTGTGAGCAAAAATTCTACTTTGTGAGCTACTGGCATTAAAGTTGTGAGCAAGCAATTTGGCTACTGCATAACTTAGTTTGTTCTGGAGCCATCCTTCCCGAGCTAAGACAAAAACATGTGAGGTGGAGGCTAAAAAACTGTGAGCTAGCTCATACTGACTCAGCTTAGAGGGAACACTGGCTGGCATCAGGTTGCCCGTTGGTTCCTGCTGGACCTGGCTCCAGTGAGTCACAAACAGGGAGGAGGGCTAAAAGAAAGAACCCAAACAGGGCCTCTGAGGATACCCAGATTAGTCAGGTAGGTTCATATGGGAGCAGGTGTTATTTCAGGTATGCTAGCTCCAAACTATATAGGGCTTTACAGAATAATGCCAACACCTTGAATTGGGCCTGGAAGCAAATTGGGAGCCAATGTAGATTGAACTAGAGTGGAATGATAAGGTCCCTATGTTCCACTCCAGTCAGCGTTCTGGCTGCAGTCTTCAAGGGCAGCCGTGTGTAGAATGAATTGTAGATTGCATTTTAAGAAATCTATCCAAGTAAAAGAACAGATCGATATGGCTTGCTGACTAAAATAGACTTTGGCCAATGTAAGCTTAATTTACTGTAGGTAGATTTTCTACAGTGTAACACAAGAATAACAGCTGTACTTGACTTTGCCTAACATACCAAAAAATCTTTTGTAAATATTTTAAAATGAGACATTCTGAGTTCAGGTCTGCACAGAAGTGGCATTGCCTAGGCTAGGGGCCTTATCTAAGTTGCAAAGGAGGAAGTTTTGGGATACTACATACTTTCTAAAGAATGTTAACATTTCTTCCATGGGCCAGGGTTGAACCTATGGTTCCGAAACTAGTCCCTGACCCCAATAAAATTCTAGAACTGGGTGTGGTTTGCACTCAGTGTTGATGGATTCCGGCTGCAGAACCTGGTCACCTAGCCATGTGTGACTATTTGCTTGTAGATGAAAATGCATTTATTGTACATTCTCACCTACCACCTTCTGTTATAGCATTTCTGTGTTTCAGCCCATTTTTGTCTTTCTCTTCCTAATACTGCTGGGTTGTGTTTAGTCCTGGCTCCAAGGAAAGAAAACTAGGGCACCAGGAGAGTTTGTGGGTTTTGCCTAGTCAGCTGCAGCCTCACCTTCTTCCTGAATTGTGTGGACTTGAGAGAGATTACTTTCCTTTTGGTATCGTTTAGCTGGAGGCAAAAGATCTAACCTTGTTATGGAGCTCAGCCAGAAGCCTGAGTAGCTCTATGGGGAGAGATCAGTCACTAAGGGAAGAGGGAGGGATTAGAAGAAACACAGAACTGCCACCACGCTTGATCTTGATCTTGTGTCTCTCTGCTAACATCTACAATAACACAGTGAGTGATTTCATGGTGTTCCCAGTTTTCCTGCCTCTACCTGGTACTTTTATTGTCAGCAACAGGAGCAAGGAAACTCACAATGGGATACTGTCACATATTCTGTATTATACTAAATGTTACATAAAGAGGTAAGAACAGACCACAGAGTGATGGCATCTCTGTGTCTTTTTTAGCATTTAGATCTGCTTTGAAACAAAGAAAGCTATGAGGAGTTGCAGGGTGGTCCTTGTCATGACAGTTATGCTTCTCTTTTCGTTATCTTTTTTTTTGGGGGGGGGTATAATGTTGCTTTTATGAATTCCCACTTCCATTTAACATGTTATCCCCCCTATCTCTGCAACTCTTTATTCTTTCTCTTTAATGGTGTCTCTTCCTTCTTTCACATATTTGTTTTGTGTATTCCTCTCCCTTTCCTCTGTATTTTATTTTCAGTCAATATATCTAATTCTCAACTTGGCCATATCTGTGTATACTTAAATCCAAAGATTGAAGCCATGAACAGACAAGGCAGATCTTTGTACAAACCTGAAAAGGCCTTAAATTTGCAAAAAAATCTGAAACATGAATAAATAATGGAGGGTTAACTCCTCACAAATAATATAAGCAACACCTTTAGCTTTAAGAAACCAATGCCTTCTGCAGTGGCCATTGTTGGAATTGTGGGGGTTGCTCGGCAACCACAACAGTATTGATAGCCTTTCAGCCTTGGTTTCTGTCCATAAAAGATGGGGAGAGGGTTGTTCCAGGGTTCTTTTGACCTTTGAGGGAGGACTCATTGGGGCCAGGGCTGGTAGCAACCAGCAGGCAATTTGATACCACACAACCGGAATGACTCACCTGTTCAGGACATGAAAATCAGTGTGGTCGGGTGGTGAGATGTTCAGATTAGGATATGGCAGTTCACTGCATGTCCTTGAGACAGTCACACCCTCTGACTAACCTACTGTGAGGATGAATTGGAGGACAGGGTATGAAGTACCCTTTTAAAGTCCTCATTTTAAAGAAAGACAGGGTATGAAGTAAATAATAAATATAGCTGAAGGTGGGGAAGACTGGTAGTTTGGTTGCGGGGGAGGAAAGGATAAGGAAGCAGGGATGGGCAAGAATATGGGGGCTGCCAGGAGGAGGGAATAGAGTGGGGTAGAGGATGCAGGAGAAAATGAGGTGTTTCCCCACAAGTCCTTGTGGGTTCCCCATTATGCGATTTGGCTTCGCCTAGTGGCCAGCTCTGCACAAATGGGCCATAGTTTTCCCCGGTAAAGGCTGTTGGGGGAGTGAAGAAAAGGAATGCTGAAGATGGGGGGAGATAAAGGCAGGTTGGCTGGTAGGTGAGACAGAGAGAAGGAAGCAGGAAAAAGCGAGAGGCTATGGTGGTTTTCAGGAAAGGGAGAGGAAATAAGGGGGGGGGGGAAATTAGATGCCATTTCACACTTCCTTGCAGGTCGCCCAGTTGTATATTCCCATCTTTCATCTACCACTTCATTCCTCCCTTGACACAGTATTAAATTTTATACTCCTAATTATTTTGATCATATACAGTTCGCTTTAGTTTGTTTTTAACATACATTTGGGAATGCTGGTGAAATGTTACATCATCCTAAGTATTTAGAACCTTCATTAAAAAAACCCACCCTTATTGTAATTAACCAAAATCCTTTTTAATTTCGAAGCTTATATTGACTGAACTTTCAGCTATTCCATAAAAAATGTTTAGGCTCAGAGCAATAACTTTATGACTCCTCACCAGAGATATCTTACAAGAATTCAGTAAAGCCTGAAAACAAAGCTATCAGGACTTTTTAACAGATGACATGATATCGCATCTTATAGTAGTGCTGTAATAATACTAAAGCTTCGTGATTTCAGGAGTGAATATAGGGAGTTAAACATTTAAGTTTCTTTTCTTCAAAACAGGTCATTTAGTAACAAAGATGTATGTGAAACTAAGGAGAACATTCTTAGTGCATAATCTAAAAAAGGCCAGATTTGTGCTTGTGAAAGAGAGGTATCTGGTTTAGATGTATATAGTATGTTAGCCAATATATCCGAGCAGAACTTCAGGCCTTAGTCATGTTTTCTGTTCATAAGCATCATAATCAATTCTTTACATTTTGTATAATGTGTCACATTACACAGTGAAGATACTGTTGCATTTCAAGACTTGGATAACCTATAAGGAAATAGCCAAGTAAGTACAGTTACAGGTGAACACAATAGGCTTTAGACATCAGTGACTATCATCACATGTAGCTTGCATTAATGCTGATTATATGTCTGAAAAAACTTAAATGAGTTATATGCACTTTGAGCAAAATTATCCTAGAATGAACCATCTAATTGTCATAGCAGCACTTGTTATCTACTGGTTGATTTTCCTAAAATATTCCTATTTCATTTTTAGTCTGCAGCCTTTCACTGTAGCATATTTCTACATGGCAGGTTTTAGAATACGTCTAAATATGTCTGTATAAGGGCCAAGAAGCAACAGTCAGAACCGGATATAGAACAACTGATTGGTTTAGCATAGGAAAAGGAGTACGACAAGGATGTATATTGTCACCTTGCTTATTTAATATATATGCAGAGTACATCATGCGAAATGCTGGCCTGGATGAATCACAAGCCGGAATTGAGATTGCTGGGGAAAAGATCAACAACCTCAGATATGCAGATGATACCACTCTAATGGCAGAAAGTGAAGAGGACCTAAAGAGCCTCTTGCTCAGAGTAAAAAAGGAAAGTGCAAAAGTGGGCTTGAAGCTCAACATCAAAAAAACTAAGATCATGGCATCCGGCCCCATCACTCCTTGGCAAATAGAAGGGGAAGTCGTGGAAGTAGTGACAGACTTCACGTTCCTGGGATCCCAGATCACCGCAGACTGTGACTGCAGCCACATGAAATTAAAAGACGCCTGCTCCTTGGGAGGAAAGCGATGGCGAACCTAAACAGCATGATAAAAAGTAGAGACATCACCCTGCCAACAAAAGTCCGCATGGTCAAAGCAATGGTATTCCCAGTAGTCATGTATGGCTGCGAGAGTTGGGCTATAAGAAAGGCCGAGCGCCGAAGAATAGATTCTTTTGAACTATGGTGCTGGAGAAGACTCTTGAGAGTCCCTTGGACTGCAAGAAGATCAAATCAGTCAATCCTAAAAGAAATCAACCCTGACTGTTCCCTGGAAGGCCAGATAATGAAACTGAAGCTCAAGAACTTTGGCCACCAAATGAGAAGGGAGCACTCACTGGAGAAGACCCTGATGCTTGGAAAGATTGAAGGTCAAAGAAGATGGGGACGGCAAAGGATGAGATGGTTAGACAGTGTCAAAGATGCAACGAACATGAAATTGAGCCAACTTCAGAGGACGGCGGAAGACAGGAACGCCTGGCGGGAGCTGGTCCATGGGGTCACGAAGAGTCAGACTCGACTGTGCGACTGAACAACAACAACAAATATGTCTAAATTTCTAGCAAGTTAACGTGAAAGTGACACAACAAGCAGGAAAAAACTAAGCAATGAATTACATTAATATTCTGTTTTCTGATTTTTTGCTGGCCATGAAAACTATGAAATCATAGGGTAAAAGATTGAACAACTTTGCATTAGTGTATGGTCAGTTCTAAATGGCTGACAATATCTTATAGCTTGAAACAACCTCTTGTTCCTTATGAGGAAAATACAGCCAGCCAATTACCATTTTTAACAAAGCACTTGAAAGTTGGACTTGAAATGGATGGTATTTGTCAGGGCTTTTTTTGTAGAAAAATCCCAGCAGGAACTCAGTGGCATAATAGGCCGCACCCAACAGCAGAAACTCATTAGCATATTAGGCCACACCCCCGACCACACAGTTTATTAGCCTATCAGGCCACACCCCCACACATTCCCTCGGCTTGCCTGGATGCCCCGCGGCTGCGGGAAGCCCAGACAAGCGAACCCTTGGAGGGAAGGGAAGGCACAGGGAGGCAATCCTACCAGGCCCCCCCCCCGGCCCGCCTGCCTCAGAATTGCCGGGGAGGTCACTCTCCAGGCCTTCCCTCTGTAGCCACGCAAGTGCAGAGGTTTTGGCTGTAGTGGGCGTGGCCAACTCTGAAGCCAGCCGGAACTCTGTTCCTGTGCATTCCTGCCCCAAAATAGCCCTGGTATTTGTTTGGATTGTAGTGCAGTGCAGTGCAGCAAGCCTTAAAATCAGTTTTTCAAAAGTTATGGTAGCTTCCAGTTGGACTGGGTAATCTACTCCTGTTGTAACCAACTTTCACATGAAATCAGACTGCAAGGATGTTTTTAAAAGTCTTTGTGACAAAAAAAAGTCAGGTGAATTCTCCGTAAAATCAGAGGTCATTTTGGGGGGATCGCGGGGGATCGCAGTTCCCCTGGGTGAGGTACGGGGGGGCACATGACGAAGCCCCACCCCCTGCTTCCGG
>NW_015170275.1:1340562-1368203 GCF_001447785.1 Gekko japonicus | reverse complement strand
CTTGCAGGTCCACCGCCGGGCCCCTCATGGGGCTCGGCAGTGGAGCTGCAAGGCCGGCGGTGGCGGCCGGGACCGTTGGGGGCGGGGTGTGTGGCCTTATGACACACTTCTGGTGATGTCGGGGTGTGTGGCATATGCTAATGAGTTATGCTAATGAGTTCCCCTAGCTCTTTTTCTACGAAACGACCCCTGTTCACAAGTAATTAAAAACAACTATACATAGGTAATGCTTTGAAAGCAAGAAGAGAGAGTTGAAGATATATTTCTCTTCATTGGGACGGAAAAAAATTAATGCATAAAAGTACACATGACAAGGGCATATTCTATGAAGACTGAAGAAAAGTCATATTCTACAGACAACCTTACATGGTCTACCTGTAAGTTCCCTAACAAGTCTTATAAAGTTGAGGGATACATTGTCAAATAGAACTTGACCCGCAATACTTGGGGGGGGGGAATCCCTCACCCCATCACTGCTGATTCCCTACTCATGGCTCGGGGGGAGGGGGAGGAGACTCGTGGGAGGGGGACTCTCTTCCCTCCCTCCCATCGTCAAACAGTTCCAGGCCCCACTGCCTGCTATTGAGCCCTGTGTCTTCTGCAGCCTGGCTGGAGCGGCTGCCGGTGTGCTCCTCTGCTGCAGCTGAGCCCAACCAGCATCCTCTGCTGTCGCAGCCGGCCAGAGCAGCAGCCGATATGCTCCTCCGCTGCTGCCAGGCCTGGAATGGCAGCGAGCATCCTCCACCACCGTGGCTGGGCTGGAGCAGTAGCTGGTATACTCTGCTGCTGCTGCCAGGCACAGAGGGGCAGCTGGCATCCTCCACCGCTGTGGCTGGGCCAGAGTGCTCTTCTGTTACTGTGAGGCCCAGGGTGGCAGCCAGGGTTGTCCTCTGCGGCCTGGGCTGGAGCAGTGTCTGGAATCCTCTACCACCGTGGCAGGACCCAGAGCAGTTGCCAGCATCCGCCTGTTCTATTCTGCTAAGAGTGTTGTCTGCGCATGGTCAGAAAACCCAATTCTATTGGGGGAGATTTAAACCCCCTATATGTTTTTGTTAAGATTAAGGATTTTTCAGCAAACGTAGGAGGTCTCCTAAATTTGCAGATGAATCTCTTTAGTGTCTGTATGGCCCCAATCCTAATAGTATATAGACAAGTGGGGACCCTAAAGAAACTTTTGCTTCCTTCCCTCCCCCGTTTTTCCCTTTCTCTGTCTTTCCAAGCCAATACTGCCTTTTTTCTTTCCCTCCCCCCACCAAGCCAATCCCTCCTTTCTCTCCCTCCCAAACTAATCTCCCCTTCTTTTTTTTCTTTCCCTCCTTCCCACCAAGTCAATACTTTCACCAAGTCTTTCACTTTCTCCCCATTTTAATACCCTCTTCTTTGTCCTTCTCTCTCTCCCAAGACAATCTCCCCTTCTTTTTCTCCCCCTCAGTCCAATCTCTCTTCCTTTCTATCTTTCCCCCCAAGTGAAGTGAGCTTTCAGAGGAATGGGGCAAGGCACCTTCGCATCAGCATAATTTCTGAGACCACCCATTTAGAGGGAGGCTGTGCTAATGTGGTTTTCCCTTTCCCAGTTTGTTGTAGTGGTTAAGAGTGGTTTGAGTGGCTATCCAGTGTTTTGCACGGAGTGTCACATGTATGACTATCTGCCCACTGGGCAGAAGTCTTGGGTGTGTCCTCGGTGCAAGGAGCTCCTGGTTCTCAGGGAACGTGTGTGCTCCCTTGAGGCCAAGGTGGCTGACCTGGAGAAGCAGAGACAGTCAGCTAGGCGCACAGAAAAGACTCTCGGGGACTTGTTAGCTACGTCCCACTCTGGATCTGGCAGCCCCGCTGCTGTCAGGGAGCATGAGGGTCTAGGGGAAACAGGGCACCATGCTGAGGATAAGGGGAATGTGCCCTCAGAAGGGACCTCTTCCCCAGCTGGTGAGCGGCTCTCCTTTTGCACCAAGGAACCATCCCTGAGCAGGGTGGGAGGGGGGCTCTTGGTAGTGGGTGATTCGATCCTTAGGCAGGTAGACAGCTGGGTGGCGAACCCGCGTACTGACCGTATGGTGACTTGCCTGCCTGGTGCGAAGGTAGCGGACATTACGCGTGTTTTAGATAGGCTGGTAGATAGTGCTGGGGAGGAGCCAGTGGTCGTGGTGCATGTCGGCACCAACGATGTGGGGAAATGCAGTCGTGAGGTCCTGGAGGAGAAATTTAGGCTGCTGGGCAGGAAACTTAGGTCCAGGACCTCCAAGGTAGCCTTCTCAGAAGTGTTACCTGTTCCACGCGCAGGGCCGGAGAGACAGGCAGAGATCAGGAGTCTCAATGCGTGGATGAGACGATGGTGTAGGGGGGAAGGGTTCAGGTTTGTTAGGCACTGGGATACTTTTTGGAACAAGAGGGAGCTGTACAGGCGAGACGGTCTCCACTTGTCCCGAGAAGGAACCAGGCTGCTGGCACTTAAAATCAAAAAGGTGGCAGAGCAGCTTTTAAACTGAATATTGGGGGAAAGCCGACAGGAGATGAAAAGTCTCTGGTTCGGGTTGGCTCATCTGAGAGAGGTGAGGGGGTACCGGTTGCTTTTCTACAGGGAGGTGGATTGAAATTGTCCACAGAGGCCATGGCTGGTGACATGGACTGCCGGACAACGACTCGAGATAGCAAGAGGAAGGATGCAGGCTTAACTTGTAAGGGAAATTACAGCTGTTTCTATACAAATGCTAGAAGTGTCCGAGGTAAAATCGGGGAGTTGGAGTGCTTGGTGAGGGAGGGAAAAATAGACATTGTGGGTATTTCTGAAACTTGGTGGGATGAGGAAAATCAGTGGGACACAGTGATTCCCGGTTATATATTATATCGGAAGGATAGGGGGGGAAGGGTTGGAGGTGGGGTAGCTCTGTATGTCAGAGAGGGTATAAAGTCTAGAAAGATTGAGAGGCTAAGTGAATTGGATTCGCTTCTGGAAGTTCTATGGGTTGAAATAGGGGGGCCAAAAGGAAACTTAACACTGGGAGTTTGTTATCGCCCACCAGATCAAAAGATAGAGGAGGATTATAAAATGATGAATGCCTTAAAGATAGCAACTAGACAAAAACACTGTGTAATAATAGGTGATTTTAACTACCCACACATTGATTGGGTCAATATGTGTTCTAGTCGGGAAAAAGAGATTGAGTTTCTAGACCTCTAAATGACTGTGCTATGGAGCAGATGGTCACGGAACCTACCAGGGGAGAGGCATTCAGGGGAGAAAAGACGACTGAGGGGTGACATGATCGAGGTTTATAAGATTATGCATGGGAAAGAGCAGGTAAAGAAAGAGGTACTTTTCTCCCTTTCTCACAATACAAGAACTCGTGGGCACTCCATGAAACTGCAGAGCGGTCGGGTTAGAACGGATAAAAGGAAGTACTTCTTCACCCAAAGAGTGATTAACACATGGAATTCACTGCCACAGGAAGTGGTGGGTGCTACAAGCATGGACGGCTTCAAAAGGGAATTAGATAAGCATATGGAGCAGAGGTCCATCAGTGGCTATTAGCCACAAGGTATAGCTAGGGGTTCTGGGGCAAGTGATGCTCTGTCTTCTTGGTGCTTGGGGGGGGGGTCAACAGTGGGAGGGCTTCTAATGTCCTGGCCCCACTGCTGGACCTCCTGATGGCACTGGTATTTCTGGCCACTGTGTGACACAGAGTGTTGGACTGGATGGGCCTTTGGCCTGATCCAACATTGGCGTCTCTTATGGTCTTATGTTCTTATGATTCCCCACTCCTCCACATGCAGCCAGCTGGGTGACCTTGGGTGAGTCACAGTTCTCTCAGAGCTGTTCTCTCAAGAGCAGTTCTCTCAGAGCTCTCTCAGCCCCACCTACCTCACAGGGTGTCTGTTCTGGGGAGAGGAAGGAAGGAGACTGTAAGCTACCCTAAGACTCCAACTGAAGGGCAGGGTATCCTCCTCCTCCAAGTCCTCCTCCCCCTATTCCCTCTGAAACATATAAATAAGTTTCTATCTTTCCTGAATTCCTTTGTCCTTTTTAAATAAAAAAGGAATGCCCTTCTCACATTTAAAGTGTGTTGTGTTTGTTCCAATGGTGATGTCGAGGAAAGGAAGGACACTGGGAGGTTGATGTCCTGGTTAAGGTGAAATTGTGACACCACCTTGGGGAAAAATGCAATACTGAGTCTGAGCACTACCTTGTTGGGATGAAACTTGATAAAGGGAGGATCACAGTGAAGTGCATGCCGTTCCCCCACCCTTCTGGCAGAAGTGACTGCTACCGAGTGACTGGGCGGGAAAGGGATCTCTCTAGACAGAGGGGAGGGGGAGGACTCCTAGGGCCTAGAAATGTCTTTAGAAAGCTTGGAAGCTCTTCTCTGTGGCTGGCCTGCAAAACTGCAGTCCCATGTGGGACTGCACAGAAGCTACGATGATGAACTAAAATTTCAATTTTCTCCCAGTTTTATTTCTTTGAATCAGACACCATATATATTCACTGCTTTTTATTCTTTCCAATGATGCCCCTGTTAAAAGTTTTGTTTTAAAAAGCTGCTCAGGCACATATTGCTTAAAAAGTTGTATATGTATTCCTTAGTGGATTTTTACATCATACAGGTGCAGCTGTAGATATTTCTCTTTAAAAATATATTGTTGCAGGTGCTCAAAATCTGAAGAGTTTGGCTCAGCTCACGCTGTCTACAGGCTCCATAAAATTACCTACTGGAGAATGTGGGGCTCTCAGCCCAGCAGGAATTGCACAGAAGTACCACCTATACCAGCTTTCTGACTTGCATATCTGTGCTTGAAGAAGAGCCAGCACGATCATGTGAACTGTGGTTTCAATATGTACAGGGTTCATGTGGAGGTGCTGGTTCTTACAACTGGCAACATGCTACCATTCAATGCAAAACTCATTAGTGGCTCCAATCACTCCTGCTGGAGAACACACACAGTTTATTGACTATTTGAATGGAGCCTCCCGATATACTTAGTGACTGGCGGAATATATTCCATCTTTTACGTTATAAAGTAAAAGAACAGTACCACTATTAAGCCTCAGTTACATAGATACTAATCCCCTCACTATACCAAATACTATAGGCTTGGTCCCCATATGAATGGCCAAATCCATGCAACAGCACCAGCTATGGCTGTTACGCAGGGTTTTACAAACCCAGGAGAACCACCAGAGGTGCATAAAAATATGACTGAAAAAGAACTGAGGTGCTCTACCTCCAAGGTTAGTAGTTATCTCTGTGTATGCGCTGACATTGCAAAATGCCAAGCACAGCACTTCAGGTATCATTTTGGGTTTCCTCAGCAACCAAGATGTTATACTGATACTGCAGGAAGGAGGCAGCAACAACGAGGAGGGGGCGGGAAACGAGGGGGGAGTCTGAGCTGGAAGAAAGGAAGAGTGTTTTGCATCCCTCATGATTCCTCATAAGTCCCCCACTGGTTACACGTAGTATTCCTAATGTCATGATTACATCCCTTAACATACCAAATGTTTGTGCATATAGCTGTAACACTGGTGTCAAAAACATCTTAATGATTTATTGCACTGAGGGCAGTTTGATGGTGGAGCAGAAAACTCTATGCGGTAGCTGTTTATTTCTTTTACCCACCTGCTAGAGGTAGATCTCTGCCAAATTGCCTGAATTGCTGGAGTCTTCCTCCCACCAGAACCACTCTGGTGTCAGGATTGTTGTTTTTGCTGCTTGGCATTCTTACTGACTCCAGCAGAACTAGAGACTGACAATTGGATTGATAGGGATGTCTTGTTTTGGGAATTTCTTCTACAATCTCCTCTGAACTTGTGAAAGTTGTCGGACTCTTCAAACTTCCAAACCAAGCAAGATTCAGGGTATTTTTTTTCTGCAGCTCTGTCTGTGGCAACATTTTGTCCTTGCACATCTCACAGGTATAAGAATTGAGCAGATTGGGAAATCAAAACAAACCTGGAGCCAACTTGAGGAGTGACATTTAGGCAGGTTCTCTACTCTTGCCAGGCTACGATGGCTGAGGTGAAGAGGTGACAGCTGCCTAGCCTCCTCCTCGTGACCATTTCATCTTCACCACGATGTAAGAACAGTCGTCAACACTGCCTCACCAGCTGCTGCTGAAACCTCATAAAGAAGTGAGGAGGAGGCAGCAGCTGCAATGCTCACATTTTGACTGTCCCTGCTTGTGAGAAGGAAAAGGCAGTGCCCACAGGGCGGTCCAGCCAAGAGTGCCTCTTACCTTCCTCCTCCTGTCTGCACAGTGATGACCAACATGCACTCACATTGCCTCTTCACACATTGCTGCTGGCTGCAGCAGCCTCTGCCAGCCATGCAGGACAGTGGCCCAATGGGATGTTTCTTTGCAAGTCAGTTTATCTACCCTCGATGAGAATAATGCTTTCTTTTTGTTGTGTTAGCCCTATGTCAGTTTTACTGATAGATAAAAGCACTTGACTTTGGCTGGAACATATACTTTGTAAATATTTGAAAAGATTCTTGCATACTTGTAATTACATATATTCATAAAAGAGTTCAATAGTAGACAGAAAAAGAAGAGAAAGTGATCAATAATAGTTCATTCAGCAGAAAATTACAACAGAACAATATAATAATAATAATATACTTTATTGTCATTGTGCATAGTACAACGAAATTAAGGTGCAATCATTCGGTGATCTACAAGCATACTCATATACACTCACACAACCATACTCATATACAGGTGACTACACATCTTAGAGATCAGTATGGCGTCTTATGTGTCAGTGAATTAAAGCTCAGTTGAGAACTATCTTTTAATTTTTGTGTCCTCTACAATGCAGTCTAGTAAAAACCACCTAGATGCTTAAAGTAATACCACTGTAGATACTGAAGTGAAATTCAAGCTCAGTTGAAATAGTGCTGAGTAATTGAAGGTCCTCCATGTATTAAATCAGTCATGTCAGACTACCTATCACAGAGTGGTATTCTTTTGTTTTCATATTTGCATACTTACCTGTCCTGGTAAAATCAGTGGGACTTTAAAAATCCCTAACCTTTGCTAGATCATGCCTAAGATTTCTAGAAAATATTTATCTCAAAATATCCACATTGATAAAATATTTTGGCATTGCATCTTCACTTTGAAGAAAATCTTGCTCAGTGCTATCAGTAGTCAATGTTATATAAATTCCCCCAAGACCCTCAACAGACATGGATTACAACAGTGATCACATCATATTATGGGAGGAACTTGTTCTTATTAAATACAGTGTTACTGTACTAGAAGCACGGGTAATATGTGTGTGTGTGTTTGTGATCACACATCTTTTTTTTGTTCAGAATATAAATAATGTAAACAAAGGTAAATATTTTTCTTTGTTAAGGTCATTGACATGCCTGAACACAATCCTGGAGATATGGGAGGAACAATGAGACTGGGGAAGAGGAAAACTATTTTTAAAGTGGAGGACTCAATCTTAAGTAAGTTGTAAGCCTCCTGGCAGATTTATTTACCATTATGATAAAAAAGCATATCCTCTGTGCCCAAATGTACACTATGCATATGGCTTAAAGTATAATTTACTGTTTAATTCAGTATCTTCTCTACATTCATCGCTATGGTCATGTCTCACAAAATTGTACTTGTATTTGAAGGCATTGCTAGAAAGCATAATCTGGTAAGAGGGAAGCTCCCCAAAATGAGCACTGTATAAGACAAATCCAAAGAAGGCTGTGAAAAGCTATGTATTGATTAGTAAATAAAACCCACCACATTTCAATTCACAACTGACCCTTCAGGAGGATTTAAAAGATTATAGCACTTTCTGACTCCAGTTGATTAATACCTGGTCTCTAGCATGCATAAGTAAAATACATAAAAAATAAACTTTGAAGGAATAGCCATCCCTTTCTGGTGTGATGCAAAGATGAACCCACATTTTATATGGCAGACCTGGAGTTCCAAGCTCACATTGGCCCCATAATAGAAAGGGAGATGATGATGGCATTTGTAGGGGAGTATCAACTGGTTGGAAAGGATGTGTGTCCCTTACCAGTAATTCCTTGCAATCTCACCTTCATAGCCCTGTTTTCCTTAACCGGGGTCCTGAAGAGAAGTAAACCTGGTGTGGAGGAAAATGTGCAGTCAGGAATTGTAGAAGAAAATCAGTGGGTAGGGGAAGGGGTAATGACCCCATCCCACCAATTCTCCCCTGCATATCTGTTTCCAGCCTCCATTACTTTTAACCATAATGTGACATTCTACCCTGTCCTGGATTCTTTAGAGCCTCTGACACTAGGGCCATTCCATGTGAAAGAAGTGATTTCTACCAGTGTAAGTCCATTTGCCCTGGTGGAACATTCCTTCTTTCAGTAGAAATGTCCTCCACTAGTAGAACAGAAACACTGGATCTAGCAGCCCTAAGTAATAAGTGATTGCCTATTTTTATTTATTTCATTTATACCCCACTTTTTCCCCCAGTGGGTACTCAGAGTGGCTCAGAACATTCTCCCCTTCTCCACTTTATCCTCATAAAACCCCTGTGAAGTAGGTTAGGCTGAGAGTGTGTGACTGGCCCAAGATCACCTAGCCAGCTTCCATGACAGAGAAGGGATTTGAACCTGGGTCTCCCAGATCTTAGTCTGACACTCTAACTTCTACATAACGATGGCCTACAGGGGTTGCTAAGGACCAAGAGAGGCAAAAGACTTAGAAGCATGTCATGAAGATGACTTGTGTTTTCATTTATTTTATTACTTTCCATATGAACAGAAGAAATACAGATTGATTGTCATTTATTTTAAAGGAAATGGTTGTAAGCATGCTCATTGTTGCAGGCAACTTTTACTTTAGTGAACATGTGGGTTCTTTAGTAGTATCATGATCTCTTGTGGAATTGATATTCTTATTTCAATCTTTCCCACAGTTCAAAGTTTCTTCAGCAAAGGAATTAGTACTACTCACAGACTTGTACCATCTTTCTAACTGCTTATTTAGTGTTCCAGATGGCTCCAAACGGTTTTTTGATGTTATAGTGTTTGTTGAATGACTGTGTTTGTTTTTATAATAACGATGCTAGGATTTTGTTAATTTGTGAAATGCCGCTAAACTGAAATATGTTCTATTTATACTCTAATCTGCTTGCTGTATCCTCCTTGCAGGTTGCTTAGTAAATTCCCGATATACTTAAGGCTTTTATAGTTTTAACCTGGGGTATTTTCTAGACGTAACCTTTACCTTTTAGCACAATCTCATTTGATTATTTTAGCACAGAACACTGGAAAAGTGGAAGAGTTGGATTTTTGAGTTCAGTTGGACTGTGAAGAAAGCTGACAGGAAGAAGTTGATTCATTTGAAATGTGGCGTTGAGAGAGAGGTTTACAGACACCATGAACTGCCAAAAAGACATATAAGTAGGTTCTATTGAGGTTAACTGGTTGGTTAGTCCAGTCACCATTAGTCAGCAGAGTGCTTAAGTAAAGCCACAAACGCAGGAGCGTCACTTTACCAGGTTACTCATCTTACAAAGCTACACAGAGCCACATTGCAAGTTTAGAAGAGAAATACTTCTCTCTTTATTTGAGAAGCACACTTTGGATAGGAAAGAGCAGAAATTGACAGGTGACTAACTTACTAGCTAAAGGAGGGAGGCGTATGGCGAGAGGCCCATCTGCCTCATAGTGCCAAGAGAGGACAGCATGTCCCACTCTTGGTGCATGCTGGTAGAGAGCAAGTCTTTTGGTCCCTGAGATTACAATCTGAATATCAAAGAGGACAGTGGCAGAAGAGTAGATACAGGAAAAAAGGTTAGTGTGCCTATCTAGCCTCTCTTGCCACTCAGTCTGGAGACAGGGGACATTGCATCTGGAACTTCCTACAGGTTCTAGATCAAATCAAGCCTGAACTCTCTCTAGAAACTAAATGACTAAACAGAGGCTATCATACTTTTGGTCACATTATGGGAAGAGTCACTGGAAAAGACAATAATGCCAGGAATAGTTGAAGGCAGCAGGAAAAGAGGAAGACCCAACATGAGATGGATTGATTGAACAATTCATGGTCTGTATCACAGCCAGTTCCTGGTCTTGTTTTAGCAGAGAGAATAGAGCTTCTCCATCTTCTGCTTCCAATTATTTAATCTATCTGATTTCTATATTGGCCATCTGGTGATGTCCATGTGTACAATTGTCTATTTGGTTGCCTGGAGCCCGTTTTCACAATGAACACCATTGTCTTCACAGGACAGCCCAAATCTTCCAACAATATTTGATTCTGCTTTGTTTCCTGCTTTTGTGTTCTGGTCACCTATGATTAACAGCACATATTGTTCAAAATCAGTTTCTTCCTAGACATTTGGGTAAAAGCTCTCAATTTCTTCCTCATCAGCACCTGTAGTTGGGGCTTTAAGGGAGTTTAAATTAGTTTTCCCTCTTTATTTAGAAGGCAGATTTTGTAGATAACAAGGAAAGTATTTAAACAATCCTGAATATTTAGATCTGTTTTCTCCCAATTACCATTTTCTTGAGTCCAGTATCTGAGAAAAAGAGATCCTAGAATCCTCTCCAGTCAGTCTGTTAAACATATACAATGACAATCTGTACAATCTGTTAAACATGCACAGAGGGTCTGTGTTTTAATGTTGCCAAGTTTTAGAAAAACCTGCTGCAAAATGACCAAGTTACCAGAGTTTACAGCAAGACATGTGCTGCATTCACAATGAACTTTTTCTCTGCCTTGGCTTCCAAACTGCAGTGGGCTTGTGTTTTTTTTTTTTTTAAGTATCTGTTTGACATTGTCCTCTAATTATCTACTTTTCGGGTTTTCCCTGTCCTTCTTATGTTCTTTCTCAAAACTGGGAGGCTGTATGGTGTAGTGGTTAAGAGCAGCGGACTCTAGTCTGGAGAACTGGGGTCAATTCCCCACTTCTCCACATGAAGCCAGATGGGTGACCTTGGGCCATTCACAGTTCCTTCAGAGCTCTCTCAGTCCCTAAAAAAATCCACAAATCTAGCTTGCTACTAGCACAACGCTAAGAATTAGAACTTGCAGCTGCCAGACAGTTCTAGGATCTCTTGGCCTGGTGCTCACCAGGAGCCGCAGGCAGTCGGCAGCAGGACAGAAGGCCACCTAGAGGCCACACCTTCACCAGAGCCGGCCCACGGCCCCTGTCGGAGGTGGAGTGAGGGAGGGGCGGAGGAGTGCGGGTCCAGGCAAAGCAGCAGAGGCTGGCGTCAGGGCAACAGGCAGCACACCACGGAGGCCAGAAGAGCCACCAGGGCGGGGGAGGAGGAGGCAAGAAGGCAGGGTGCCGGGCGAGCAAGCCCTTTCAGCCGCCGGAGCACGCACCGCCTCCGCCGCTTCGCAGCTTACTGAGGCAGAAAGGCTGGGTTGCGGTTCTGTCAGAGGATGGGTGGGCCGTTGACAACACATGGACATGCAGTCACCAATGGATGGCGAGACCTTGCCAATGCAGCCACCAATGGATGGCGAGACCTTATGATTGACAGGTCTCCTGGCCAAAGCCTGTGAGAGCATGTTCCAGGACTCACACGAAATGAGCTTTATATATAAGAGATTATTCTTAAAACTGGTTTGGTCCAGTATTTTTGGAAAGAACATAATGCAATCACAATAGGAAGCTGACTGGATGAGAAGGTATGTGTTTCAAGATCCTGCCCACACCATTTCCCTTCCATCAGCCCTTTGCAGCCACCATTTTCCCCACCATGCCCCTGGATTTTCAAAAATCAGTCATTGCTGTTGCAGTATAGCCCAGTAACATTTATAACAATCTGATGCCATGATCTAAATTCCCAGTTCCCAGTGAAACAAATAATGGCTCCCAGCAGAATCGGACCCCAGTGTACTACAAAATTGAATTCCCACAGGGAACTCACAGCCGCCATCTGGCTGCCAGTCCCTGTGGCAGTCACATGTTACATGTTATGTCTAGTTTGTGCAGCAACTTCTGTGTCATGTAAACAGTAAATGGAACTTCACAAAACATTCTTTTTTTCAGAAGTCTCCCACCTATTGCTGTGCTGTGTGGGTATCCCCACACTCACGAACACATGAAGCTGCCTTCCACTGAGTCAATCAAATTCAGTACTGGCTACTCTGCAGCTCCCCAGAGTTTCAGACAGAGGTCCTTCACAACAGCTACTACCTGATCCTTTTAACTGAAGACGTCAGGGACTGAACTTGAGATTCTATGATATAAAGCAGATCCTCTGTCCCTGCCCGTAGGCTTAATATTTGCCTGACCCCACCCTGATTTGCCCACACTCAGTCAAGTGATCTGTGGGAGAAAAGAAGGTAAAACACCAAAGCCTCTGTAATGTTCCCCCTCCTCAGCCCCCCTCCCCCCCGGGTCACAGCAGGAGCGCTGGCAACCCTATCTCAGCCATGGCCCCTCCGCCATAGATCGTTAGCATAAATCTACTTCTGGTTTTATAATTTACAGCGATGCTGCTTCACAAAGTGCAAGAAAGTTTGTAAATGGTACAGCTGTACCCAGAACAGTTCCTGGCAGCATCTGGGCAGCAAGGATTCTCATTTCCTTGTCATCACCACCACAAATGCAAAGCCATTCACACTGGCAACAGAGTGTCCACACAGGAGTTTTATGTGCACTCTGTTTGTTTATTAAAACATAGCCTACCTTTCCTTGTGGTTCAAGATGGGTTACAATGATAGTTAAAACATTTTCAGTTAAAAACCAGAAATAAAATAGCAAACTCCAGATCTCTCTGCCCCTTAAAGTAGGGTTGCCAACCTCCAGGTAGGGGCTGGAGGGCTCTTGGAATGACAGCTGAACTCCGGACTACATCAATTGTATATTTATTAATGATTTACTTAATTAAAACATTTATTGCACTTCTCCTGGAGAAAATGGCTGCTTTGGAAGGTGAACGGCATGACATTACACCTACCGAGGTCCCTTCCCCTCCTTCAAGCCCACTCAACCCAGGTTTCGCCCTCAAATCTCCAGGTATTTCTGAACCCAGAGATGGCAACCCTACCCTTAAAGGATGCCTGCCGTTCAAACCCCCCCCCCTTAAAAGACCTAGCAAACAGGCAGGCTTTTCAGTGCCTCCTGAAGATCTCCAAGAAAGCCCCCCCCGGGGTACCATTCTACAGAACCAAAGCCACAGTGGGAAAGGCCTGGGCTCTGGTCAATGCCAGACAGGCCACCACAGTTGGTGGTAGGGTTGCCAAGTCGTTTTCGCACAGCGGTGGGGGGCTCTCGGACGGCGTCTATTGCGCGCGTGTGCCGCATGCACATCACCCAGAGGTGACGTGATGACGCCGGGCATGCTGGGGGCAGGGCCACAGCCATCTGAGGGGAAAACATAGAGTTTTCCCCTCAGATGGCTGTGGCCCCGCCCCCAGCGTACCCGGCATCATCATGTCACCTCTGGGTGACGTGCACGCCGGGATGGGGTTTCCCCCGGGGCCCGATTCCGCGGCGGCGGAAATCGGGCCTCCAAAGCGGGGGGAAATTCGCCCCCCGGGGGGACTTGGCAGCCCTAGTTGGTAGGTTAGCCAACAGATGGCTGCCTGGCAACTATAGTTGGCACACAGGGACATATGAAAGGAGACAGTCTTTCCTTTGTGTTGGCCATTTTCCTTAAAAAAAATTTTTTTTAATGTTCATGGATGAATTTTAGTGAGGCTTCCTCTCAATCTGAAGGGGCTTTTTAAATCCTCTGTATGTGACTGTTCATTACCAAGCTTCCATATGCAGGAGGTCGCCATTTTGAGGAGGCCTTACACAGAGCCAAGAGAAACATTTTGGGCCACTGTTGCAAGAGTGTCTCAGCTAACATCTTGTAGCTGAACAGAAGCTTTCTTCGTCATGCTTTAGCAAACAATTGAATTGACTGGCTCTGGTTAAGGGAAGAAGAGCACAAAATGGATTTAACATGGGATTTCTTGCATTGGTGTTATATTTTCCAGTTTTTGTATACTGTGCCCATATGTACTCCCCTGGGTTATACACGGCATCCAGTAAATGAGGATGGGGTGGGAATCAACAATATGCAAAAGACTTCTTACCCTTCTCCAATCCTCAGTTTCCAGCCAAAAATGGAAGTGCTCAAAGCTACAAAGGAAAGGATAATATAACAAGTTGGACTTAACCCTCTTTTGATTTCTAGACCAATTGACTGAACATGTAAGGGGAGGGCAGCATGGTGTTCCTTCTAACCCAATGGGTTTGTTTTTCTTTGGTTCTTTGAAACAGTGGAAGTCAATTTTTGTGCATGTCTGAATGATAGAAAATTTGATGTGCTTTCTTTCGCTGAAATAGCTCTAATTCAGTACTTGTGTATACCCCTTTCTGCAGATTGCACGGCATGTCTTGAAACTTATCTTTTCAATAAATAAATGGAAATAACCACTCAGTATTTCTGTAAGGTTTTTTAACACACAAAAAACCCCTGTTCCATCTGTGAACATATTTATAAAAGGGAGCTGGCTGGATAGTGCTTTCCCTATCTGTACTGCAGCTGGACGCAGTTACTCTTCATTATGACAATGGAGATGTAGTGTGGGTTTTTTGTACTGCTTCACACACAACAGCCTCCTGTTAAGCAATGCTCCAATCACTGTGGGATGCATATTTATGTTTTAAAAAGATTTTATAAAGCAAGTGAGTAGGAACAAATATAATATTGGTTTTGTGCCATCACTTTTGTCACCACTTGGAGGAAAATGTTGGTTTTGTGTTAGCAATTGGAACAGTTCTTATATTACTCAAACAGTGTGGTCTCTACTTCATGTGGTCACCTCACACACTGCTTTGATAATATTTTCATTGCAGAAAAACAATGTGGCTAGTAATATGACATGGTTATTTTCCCAGGCAGTATCTCCCATTTTCTCATGCTGATAGGACAGCCAGCTGTTTGCCTTTTGTGAATTGTTGTCCTAGCCTTCCTCCATGGAGTTCAATGCAGTTTACAGCTTGTGCCCCAGTTTTAGCCTCACCACAACCCTGTGAGGCAGTCCAGGCTAAGATAGAACGATTGGCCCAAGGTCACCCAGTAAATTTTAAGGCAAGTGGGAATCTGAACCCAGGTCTCCCAGTCCAGCACTCCAAACAGTGTGCCATATTGGCTGTGACTCCAAACTCTGTATTTGGTGGTGCTTTGTGTGTTTACTTAATTATTTAAAACATTTCTGTGCCACTTTTCTACCCAGTTCAGGGTCCCCAAGGTGGCAAAAATAAATATTTAAAACATTAAAAAGCATTTAATGTGTATAAAATATTTAGAACAATTAAAACATATAAACATATACACATGAATATGTAAGAACACTAATAATAATTAGTGATGGAATCCCAAACAAAAGAATATTTATGTTGTCGAAGGCTTTCACGGCCAGAGTTCATTAGTTGCTGTAGATTTTCCGGGTTGTGTGGCCGTGGTCTTGGCATTGTAGAACCTGATGTTTCGCCAGTAGCTGTAGCTGGCATCCTCAGAGGTATAACACAGAAAAATGGAGTACTCTTTGTCTCAAGGTGAGAAGAAAAAATGGTACACAGGTAATTTATATATACTCCAGAAGGTGGGGTAGGACTGAGTTGTAGGAGTTCCCCAGGCTATGAACATGCTAATGGAGGAGGTTTCCTGAGGAGGTTCTTTTGTATATGGATTGTTTCCTGAGGAGGTTTCCTGTTTCCTGAGGAGGTTCTTTTGTATGTGGATTGGCTGTTGAAATTCTAATCTTATCTGTAGTGCTATTGTCAGATGTAGAGGCTTTTGTGTTTTTCAGGACAGGAAACCATGCCCTATTTATTTTTAAACTCTCTTCTTTCCTGTTGAAATTATGTTTATGTTTATGAATTTCAATGGCTTCCCTGTGTAATCTGACATGGTAATTGGAAGTGTTGTCCAGCCTTTCAGTGTCTTGGAACAAAATACTGTGTCCTGTTTGAGTTAGGCTATGTTCAGCCACTGCTGATTTTTCAGGTTGGCGAAGTCTGCAGTGTCTTTCATGTTCTTTTATTCTTGTCTGAATGCTACGCTGTATGGTCCTGATGTAAACTTGTCCACAACTGCATGGTATGTGGTATACTCCTGCAGAAGTGAGGGGGTCTCTTCTGTCTTTTGCCGATAGTAGCAAAAGAATATTTACCCACTGGCAGAAGGCAGTGATAGACAAACTTCCCTGGGGAGGGAGTTCCAAAGTTTTAGTGCCAAGATCGAGAAGGTCCTTTCTTGGATTGCCGCCCATCTAGCCTAAGATGGGGGGAGTATCCGAAGCAGCACCTCTAAAGCAACTGGAGTGGTCAGATTGGTTCATATGCGAGTAGGTGATCCTTTGGGTTTGCTGACCCCCAAGCCATATAGGGCTTTAAAGTCAGAGAAATGCTACTAATAAGACTTAGTGAGGGAAAGCCAAACAAAACAAAAAAGGTTTCACCCACTGGCAGAAGACAATCATAGAGGGAGATGGAGGAATCTCCCTGTGATGGGCATTCCAAAGTTTTGCTGCCAAGCTTGAGAAGACTTTCTTGTGTTGCCACCCACCTACCCTCAGATGGCAGGGCACCCAAAGCAGACCGGAGTGGTTGGGTAGGTTCATCTAGGAGCAGGCAGTCCTTCAGGTATGTTGGTCCCAAGTCAAATAGAGTTTTAAAAGTCAACATCTTGAATTGTGCCCAGAAGCAAACTGGGAGCCAGTGTAGATGCAACAAGACTGGAGTGATATGGCCTCTATGACCATCTCAGTCAGCGTTCTAGCCACAGCATTATGAATCAACTGTAGCTCCTGGACTGTCTTCAAAAGCAGCCCCCTGTACGGGGCATTGCAGTAATCTAATTTAGATGTTACCAGGGCATGCAACAGAGTGGCAAGACCTTTCGGGCTCAGGAATGGCTGCAACTGGCTCACCAGCCAAAGCTGGTGAAAGGTGCTTTAGCCCCCACTGCCACAAGTTTATCCAAAGGAGGCCTGAGTCCATTAGCACTTCCAAGATAAGAACCTACTCCTTTATGGGAAGTGCAAGTCCATCCAGATGCTGGGTTAGACTTTCCCCCTACCAGTAGCACCTCCGGTTTGTCAGGGTTAAGTTTCAATTTGTTAGCTCCTCATTCATCCCAAAACTGCCTCCAGGCCCCGTTAGCAGTTTTCACAGCCTCCCTGTGAACTGCTGGATGTGCGAGATAGAGCTGAGTATCATCCTTATATTGGTGACAACTTAGCTCGTAGCTCCAACTGTCCTTTTCCAGCAGCTTCACACAGATGTTGAAAAGTGTGAAGGACAAGATGGACCCTTGTAGGACCCTTTAGGCAAGGAGCCAAACAACAGTCCCCCAGTAACACAATCTGAAACCTTCCTTGGAGGTAGGACTAAAACCACTGCAAATGGTCCCACTCCCAGCCTCAAAAGAGGTGGTCCAGAAGGATACCATGAAAGACACTGGGGGGTCCAAGAGAATTAACAGGGTCTCACTTCCTGTGTCTTTCTCTTCGCACAGGTCACCCCCCAGGGCAACCAAGGCCATTTCATTCCTGTAACCAAGCGTCAGTCTCCCTTCTACACATATCCGTTCACAGCCGTTGTCTTATTCTGCTGGTTCCCCATCTAATCTCCAGTCCAGCCTGTCCACCCCTCCAACAGCTGTATAGATGCATCTTTTGTGATCTTCTGTAGCATACAATATGGCTAGAAATGTCTATCTGTGGTCTGTGTATGTATAGTGTTGAAACTCTCTTGAACCTCCCCTCCCCTAAAAATTCTCTTTAAGCATTCGGATTATCTTTCTGAGCCTCTATTTTAGAACTAGGACATGGAAAAAATGGCCTACCATGTTGATTTCCAGCTTATATCTCTTTGAGTTTCTTACATAGTTCTTAAAAATTCACTGGTAACTAAAAGATTGTCGCATACAAATTCTGACTTAATGGAAATAAAATTTTAAAACTCAAAATACTGTTTTTAGGGAAACTCTATGGTGACGAAGTTTTTGTAGAAGAACGACACAGACATCGCTATGAGGCAAGTAAACATAAGCATATTTTATTCTTATGAGACGTTTTAAATGAAGCTAAGGGAGTACCTCTAGTAATTTCAGTTGATAGCCTTATTAATGGTATTTAGTGTGTCACTTAAGACTAGAAGACAGTTTTATGCTATAAAGTGATATGCCAATAGTGTATTTTATCCTTTCTTATTTTGGCTATATTCCTGCAGAATCCATATAACATCTTGCATAGTAAGTGTAAACACTCCAGTCTTGTGAAATACTATAAGCTTCTTACATAATTTATAGGTGGTGGGTTAGATCAGAGCCAGAGGCCCAGTGATGAAATGGATCTTTCTTGCCTGATCTCATTTTATATGGCCTCCTATGACACTCCCTCAGGAACAGTTCGACTGCAGCTTTAATGGAAAACCTCAGATCTCTTGTTGCACAAGCAGAAAGGCACCTTTGCATGAATCCCAGCACTTTATTGTGGCCTGTCATACCATACAAGGAAAATTCCAAACCTAACTACAAAGAAACTTGTGTGAAGCTACTCTTTAGGACCTAGGGAGACTGACATGGATCTCTTTTGTATCTAGGAAGACAGAGCTTCTGCTTGAAATATTGAAGATATACTGTTAGAGTTACGTATAACCTCACTCCCTGGTATTTTGTGGTCGGCCTTGCCTCCTGTGACAACCATTTTGTGGTTGGCCAGACCTAGGGTTGCCAGGTTCACTCACTGCTCCAGTGGGAGGATTTGGGGAGGGTGTTCTAGGGGTGGACAGGGATACCCCCAAGCCCCACCTCCAACAGCGACCACCTGCCCCAATGTTCCCTCTAAGCTGAGTTAGTGTGAGCTAGCTCACAGTTTTTTAGCCTCCAGCTCACAGATTCTTGTCTGTGGCTCCAGAGCAAACTAATTTACAGTAGCCAAATCGCTTGCTCACAACTTTAATGCCAGTAGCTCACAAGACTCCACAGCTTAGAGGGAGCATTGCCGCCCAGTCTCCCTCCTCTTCTGCCAGATTTAAAGGACTTCAGCTGATTGGCGGGGAACACATGGCCCACTGACCAGCTGGAGGGCCCTTTAAATCTAGCAGGAAGGAGCGAGAGGGGCAGTCACGGGCCGTACACTTGGCTCACAGAAAGACATAAGAACATAAGAACATAAGAGACGCCAATGTTGGATCAGGCCAAAGGCCCATCCAGTCCAACACTCTGTGTCACACAGAGTTTCTTTAAAGGGACTTTTTGCGAGCAGGGTGGGGGCTGTGGCATGATGGGCTGATTTCCCTGTGATCGCCCCTCCCCCTCCTTCCTGGTAGATTTAAAGGGCCCTCCAGCTGGTTGACAGGCCACATGGTCCCCACTGACCAGCTGAAGCCCTTTAAGTTGGGCAGGAGGGGAGGGAGAGGGGTGGCCGGGTGGGTGGTCACTCTTGGGGATGGGGCTTTCCCAGGTGACCTGCTGGCCAGGGGCAGATTGAAGCCCCCAGAAGTAGGGGAATCCCCGCCTGGACCTGGGGACTGGCAACCTTAGCCCCATCTCCTGCAGCAGCCATTTTGTGTTTGTACTACCACCCTGTGTTAGAATTCCAAAGGTGCCCACAGGTTCAAAAAAGGTCAGGGATCCCTGAATTAAACAGTAGCTTCCTGTATAATCCTCCTAAGCACATCTAATCAGAATCCTACTAAAGTATATTCAGTGGGGTTTACTCCCAACAAAGTGTTCTTTGGATTGTACTATTGGTCATCTCAGTGAGGGTGCACACATTGCTGGTACTAGTGAACACATGGTTTGCCATATACCAGTATCACAATGCTCATTCAAGCCCTACTGAAGCACTACATGTACTATAAATTGTTTCTGAAGCAATATGTGTATTATAAAATTTGGAAGATGCTGTTATCCAGCTGTTCTAAACAATTTTGAAAAATTAACTGGTGAAAAAGTAGGATATAAGTCTTAGAAAAAGTAATATTTTATCTTCTCTGTTTTTCTTTTCATTTTTCAAGGTTAACCCTGAGCTGGTTAATTTATTTGAAGAAAAAGGTTTGAAATTTGTTGGCCATGACACCGAAGGGAAGAGAATGGAGATTGTTGAACTGGATGGTAAGTAATTTGGCTTTTGGAAGATGGAATGTTCATTACACAGTAACAAATTCAACAAACAGTAACAAATTCGACAAACATGTAGGATACAAACACCACAGGATTTTAACTATCATTCTCATTCACCTTCTATGCCCAAGAAGCAAATCAAATCAAATAGATTTGAGTCTATATGAGATCTGACCCCATTGCTTTTGGGTCACATTACAAGAAAAGCCTTACACGAGTCATAGCTATTCCGTTTTCAACTATAGCTAGTGAAATACTAGTATACAGGCACTTTTTTCTGTCTGTGGGTAGAAAGTACTTTTTGGTTTAAGGAGCAAAGATTATATCCCAGGGTATATTTTAGTCTAAGGTACAGAGGATTGGAAGGGAATGTAAAATATCACTTGCTGAAGTCTACACTTCAAAGGCATTTTGCTTGTAGGTAGGCTAGAATAGTGTAATATATAAAATATTGTACATTGAAGTTGAACTAGATTTGTGAAGTAGTCCCGAGTAGAGATGTAAGCTCCAGAAAATTTGAAGCCACGAGAAAAAAAGTTGGGAAAAATTGAAATATATGCAAAACTTACTGTCCTATCAAACTTAAAGTAATGTTACTGGTCTAACAACATAAAATGCATCATTTATAACTTACCTAGCATATACAGTGACAATATTTGACATATTTATGGAATTTAAAAGTTATGAATGCCTTAGTTTTGTACAAGATATGTATTGGATTCTCTATCTAATATGAAGAAATCTGGAAAAATAGGGAGGGGCATTCCAAGGTTGTTTTTTTCCCAATTTCTCCAATGGAAAATTTGAAGAGAACTGAAAAAAAAGCTAGTGTGAAATATTTCTCTTTTAAAATGACTGAAAAACTTTTAAAGACAAGGTTTTGTTCACTCAGAACATCCAGTATAAAGATTTTAATGTAAGACAATCCATATAATTAAATAATACTAATGACATATACAACCTGTTTTCAACAGTGGTATATAGTGGTTGGATTAGCATCTGGCACACAGACCCAAGTTTGAAACCCCCCACTGCACCATCAAAGCTTGCTAGGTGACCTTGGAAATGTTTTATACTCTCAGCCTAACCCCAACCCCACAGGACTGTTCTCAGGATAAAATAGAGGAGCAGAGAACAATGTGAGCCATTTTGGGTCCCCATTGGGGAGAAAGGCAGGGTATGAACGATGTAAATAAATAATTTTATACATAATTAGTATGCCATGTGTAGATTTTAGGGCTGCCAAGTCCCCCCGGGGGGTGGGGAAACCCCCACCCCAGAGGCCCATTTCCCGCCGCCAGCGGATTGGGCCCTGGGGGAACCCCGCCCCAACGTGTGCATCACCAGGAAGTGACGTTAGGACGCTGAGCACGCTGGGGGCGGGGCCACGACCATTGGAGAGAAAACTCTATGGGTTTCCCTCCAAGGGTCGTGGCCCCGCCCCCAGCATGCCTGGCATCCTAACGTCACTTCCGGGTGATGTGCGTGCGGCGCGCGCTCCAGTCGCCGCCCAGGAGTCCCCCACTGCAGCAACTGCAACAACTTGGCAAGCTCTCTTGATTCAATTGATCACATACTGCTGGACTGTTCCTTGCATGTATCTGCTAGGGAAAAATGGTTAAACTCTTGGTTGCATGGTAAATATCACCTTTCTAATGAAAGAAAATGCCAAATTCTATTGAATGATACAACAGCAGAGATTACAGTGGCAGTGGCTAATTTTTTAGTTGATGTGATAAGAGTGAAAAATTTGGGAAACTCCGTTTCATGATTTTATAATTATTCCAGTTTTTTAGTTGACTGTGTCACTCTCTGTTTCTGATTTTAATGTTGTATATGCTATTAAAGGTTTATTGATTGAACTTGGCAACCCTAGTAGATTTTAACTTTTACAGACTGCTAATCACAGATTTTAAAATCTGTTGCTTATATTGTTAATGTTTGCATAAGTTAATAAGTGAAATTCAAGGTTGCACATCTTTTTGAGGTACATGTATGTAAATAATAAAATAGGGAATTACAGAGATTTTTAGCATGGATTTCTTTAGGAGTAGGCATATAAATTCACTTATTTATGAAAACCTAAAGCTTAGTAATTAAATTTGCCTCCCCATTAGCACAGCGAACTATCTCTGTATGTTTATGCTGCTCTAGTATTAATGTGTAATGTGTCATACTCATAGGGAATACTCTATCACTGAATTAATTTCTTTCCTGCTAGATTACTTCTATTATACATACTAATATCTAGGGGGGGGGAGGATTTGATAAGTTTGACTTGGAAATATTCATGGACAAATCATGATGGAATTGGCCATGTTTTTAAAACTGTATGCTGCTGTGAATTAAATAGCAGAACAACTAAGATGTCTTCTGACGTTCTAGAAATGATTTTGTGTGGCAAGGCAAGACTTTTTGCCAAGAGCAGAAAACAGTCAAAAAGAAAGGTAATCATAGGAATTCCAATGGAGAATAAAGCTTGTGAGCAGATTTTTTTTTTTTAATTTGACTAATATTTATTTATTTATTCACATTTATACCCCACCCTCCCAGCCAGGGCCGGCTCAGGACGGCTTACATAAAATCAGTAGAAAACATCTAAAATAATACACTAAATCATTTAAAACAGTATTAAAACCAGATTACAATTCCATAATACCATAATAAGTGCTAGATTTGCTGTTATAGCAGGTTGAGACATGCTGGATGGGGGAGCTCGCTTCCCTGTGCCAAGTGCCTCTCAGCTCTTGAAAGGGGGCAATAGAAGATTACAAGGAAGAAAATGAAGCTTAGTCTAGTGCAGTTACCTCTTCCAGACTCAAAGAAGAACTTACCTAAGAGAAAAATACTATAAGGTGAGAAAGTGGGGGGCACGGAGGGCAGAGAAAGAATCAAGAAAGGACATGTTCCATCAGGCCCATGGGCAACTCTCATTTGGTTTCTCCAGGAGAATTTTCTAGACAATTTTGCCTGCTGAGTTTGTATCTTTCAAATGAATGATTCCTTTTTCCAAAGTATTGGGGGTGGGTTGCAGGGAGTGGAGAAGAGATGGGATTTGACTAAAGCATTATTGTTTGGCTGCATGAACAAGCAACCCACTCCTCTCAGCTCCCAGTGTACAATATGGAGATAGTAATACTGATCTACCTTACAGAGTTGTTATAGTGATTACAAGATAATGGGTTGGATCCAGATTAAATTTTCCAATGGCAGAATGGAACTTCAAAAACAAGAACAAAATGCATGGAATGCCTTTCATTAACCAAATTGACATAAAACATTGTGGAGGAGGAGGAAGAAGAAGAGGAGGAGGAGTTGGTTTTTATACGTCGCTTTTCACTACCTGAAGGAGTCTCAGAGTGGCTTATAATCGCCTTCCCTTCCCCTCCCCACAACAGGCACCCTGTGAGGTAGCTGGGGCTGAGAGAGCTCTAGAGAACTGTGACTCACCCAAGGTCACCCAGCTGGCTTCATGTGGAGGAGTGGGGAATAAAACCCAGTTCTCCAGATTAGAGTCCACCACACCCCACCAGGCTTAATTGTGGAAAGCAAATCTTTCAGGCCACAGTTAGATTTAACTAATAGAAATTAAATATTTTGGGACGTTGTTTCTGAAAATTGTTGTGTTCAATATTCGCTGCTTTAAATGTGGCTTCATTAGGGGGGGAAAGGTATTGTTATCTTCAATTTTTTGTTTGTTTGATATGTCTTCAGGTCACCCGTATTTCATTGGCATCCAGTTCCATCCAGAGTTTTCTTCAAGACCCATGAAGCCCTCACCTCCCTACCTTGGCCTCTTGCTTGCTGCAACAGGATCACTCAATGCATATTTGCAACGTGGATGTAAACTGTCTCCAAGGTAACGCTGTTATTGGTTCGAATGTTGCTTCATAACATCTTTCGTAAGTGATCAACATTTCCAAAAAGTAGAAGGAACTTTTAAATGTATTTGCTGTTATAACATACATTGGAAAAATAGTGAATCATGTTTACTTCAAAAAGGTCATCTGGGGAGTTGAAACATGGCTTTGGTCAACCAAGGCAAATAATTTAAAGGTTAAGGGGGGGAAATCTATTGGCCATATGCAAAAAGAGGCATCATGATTCTGTGTTATAAATAAAACATGACTTCAATCTTGTTGGAGCTGGGCATCAAACTTTGCAGTCCTTTGCAGTCACTCCAGTAAATCCACTGATTTAAGTCTATTTAGACTGCGGTAAATCTGCATCAGATTGCATCTACAACCCAGCTATGCCTCCAGAACCAGGGCTGCAGATGGGGCAAGGAATAAGTGCCTCTTCTTGCCAAGTGATGAACTGCCTTCCACTCATACAATGAAATCACTGCATCCAAGCCATTATACATGATCATGTATAAGTATTCTTAAATGGGGCAATTTTAGATTTTTAAAAACATACCCATAGTGTTAACACAATACTTCGAAACCATATCTAAAAAAGTCGTGTAATTATTAATTTATAAACCCCTGATATATACCATATAGTTTTATGGACATTTCAAACACCACTAGTTGAATCCAGATCCACTTCTGCTTTGTGATTCTTTTACACAATGGCTTTCCTTTACCAGGTAAAGTAAATATAAGTGGCTTCAGATTGAGTGGAGAGGGTTGGAAACGTTATGAGGGGACAAATGGTTGGGAAGGAAAGTATTAAATACAAGTGGGGACCCACAAGAAACTTGTGGGGAAGTTATCCCATTCCTCACACCTTTACTTCCTCCCCTATCCCCCTCCCTCTTTCACCCTCTTTCTCTCTTCTGCCCCCCTTTTCTTGCTCTCTGTCTCTTCTCCATGCGTGTTACTTCCTCTCTCTTTCTGCTCCCTCATAATTCTCTTTGTTTTTCTGCCTCCCTGCTGTTGCCCCTACCAACTTTATTAAATAAAATCCCGCCTTTAGTTTGATTGGGGATATTAGCGGGAAGGGCAGAGCTAGCAAGAGGTTGGGGTAAAAGTGAGGACCTGCTATCTGTGTTTATGGAGATAGTCCCTTTAGACCCTTGGTTGAGTCAACAACCAATCCAAATCGTGAAGAGAAATTAAGGAAAAATAATAATTTGGATGTTTACACTCTAATAAATAATCACAGGCATACAAGAAAAAAATTAAAGGAGTTAGCTGACAGATGGGGGGTGGGGAACTGAGGTAATACTGTACCTATCGCGAAGAGGTGAAGAGGTCCAGAGGTTGGAGAGAGGAGGTGCATGGACCTGACCAGCGAGACCACGGAGGATCTGAGTTATGATCAAGGATGATGGCTTTTGTGTGTGTCCAACTCAATCACACCATGCATGTGCCGGACTGGATATATTTATACCCCAAAATGTATCCTGAAGTATGCTAAAATGTGGTGGCTAATTTCACAAAGGGTTGGTGGGATTCCCATTGTGGAACAATAGTGTGATCTGGCATTTCCCTGGTGCCCGACAATGGAGGTAAGGTTTCGTAATGTGTGGCAGGATGAAACTGAATGGGTGACCATTCACTGAACATGAAGAGTTAATGTTTACCTTGATGGGTCTGGCATAGGTATAACAAATGCAGATATTTTAAACAAACACATAAAAATAGGAATGAGAGGATTATCTAGAAGGTATTTTCTGACATACAGGTGTAACAGGATTTGGGGCAGGAAATATACAACATATTCCATTTATGACAGAGACACATACCATTGCCTTTTTGTCTCTGTCTGCCTATGTATTTGACAGACAAAAGACCAGCCATTTGCTCATGAGGAGACACCTTAGACAAGAGCAGAGATTTGTCCATTCTTTGCTTTATGGAAGGAGCAGAGAGGAGGATGGAGGATGTTTGACAGTGCAGCTAGACCCACCACAAAATCTCTAGGAATGTCCCTGCCTGGCACTGGCAACCCTTGTCAGGCCTGGCCCTAAGGATCCCTCCCTGAAAGGCCCCTGCCTTTTACTGACAGAACCAGTTAGAAGCCCCCCCCCCCCGAAAGTTTTAAGAGGACAGTGGAGCCCACAGCAAAAGAGGTAGGGGTGAGAAGCTCAGATTATTTAGCCATTCATACTGCAGGAGGAATCCTCTCCAATCCCAGCTCCAGTTCTGCTTTTGCTTCCCACCCTAACCCCCGGCTATCAGCCAGTCATCTCTCACTGTTGATGCAGCAGGGCCTGGAGTGGATCCCCGCAACAGCCATTTTAAAATGTATGGGGAGGGGGATTCAACCCTCCCCAAGTTTTGGGGTTTTTTTTTTTTACTTTTTTGGTTTTTCTGCAGACTCACAGAGTCCCATGAGTTTGTAGAAAAACCTGTTGGGGGAGAGTGTACTCTCTCTTTGTGGAAATAAGCATCCCCATGCAGAGGGAACTGTTGAGAATTAGATACATAGATTTTTTCCCTGCCTGTCCTCTATTAAATCTGAAGCCACCAGTACCCATTTTTTTAAAGGTTTGGAAAGACCAGTTGGTTTGGGTGCAAGGGTTCTAACTGCGAACATGTTATTTTAGAACATGTTGTTGCTGACTGCCAGTTTGTGTCTGGGACTAACTCAGTGTGCTAACTTTGAACTCAAAGGCCTTATAAAGCTTAGGACCACGGTACTTGAGAGTCTGCCTCCATCTAAGATCAGCTACCAGTATTCTCCTGGGTTTGCAGACATTAACAGAGATGAGATTGGCGTGTACTCAAGACAATGGTCCCCAGACCATGGAATTCCCTGCTGTATTGTCTGTTGGTCATTTTTAGAAACTTATTCTGGAGGTGATTTGGTGTTTTTGTTTCCAGAAGCTTATTTTATTTTGTAGCCTGGAGAGGAGATCACTGAGAGGTGATATGATAACCATTTTCTTTTTTTTTAATTGATATTTTATTAGGTGTGTGTGTGTGTGTGTATCCAGATATTTTATGCATATCTTAATACTTCATTTTTCATATTCTCCTCTTTCTGAGAATCAAATTAAACATTGAAAGCATATAAATACTCTCTATCCTCGTTATCTTATTCCCTTTCTCTACCTGCTTGCCCAAACCGCCGTACAACGTCCTCTAATTCATGATCTAAACATTATTACATTCTTCTTTAAGTTATTCAATACTTCTTTTGCTGGATTCCCTCCGTGCATCCTTATTTTATACTTATATATGATAACCATTTTCAAGTACTTGAGGGCTGTCATATAGAGGACTAGTAAGCAAAGCCCGTCGTGGCGGTAGACGACGGGCCCTAGATAGGAAAAAAGCGCGAGTGGAAGGGAGGAATGGAGAAGAGGAGGTAGAGAGAGAGAGAGACAGAGTTAGAAAGGGGGGAAAGAGAGAAAAGGGGGGGAGACAGAGTGGGGTTAATGTTAGTAATTTGGAAAGGAAGGAAGGAAGAAAGCTAGGAAGGGAGGGAGGGAGGGAGGGAGGGAGGAAGGAAGGAAGGAAGGAAGGAAGGAAGACAGAGAGTGAGAGAGAGTGAATGGGACGAAGGATAGTTGAGAAGGAAGAAGGGCAGAGAAACAAAGAGAGGGGGGAAACAGAGTGAGTGAGAGAGAGAATGTTGGGAGGGGAGAGAGAGAAAAAGGAGGGGGGGAGCGGACCCAGT